>NW_014569767.1:49559-67892 GCF_001313835.1 Polistes canadensis | reverse complement strand
TTGAACTGAACCTTTAGCACTAAAAGAAACAGGTATATGAACGAGACCTACGGACAATAGAATAGCCCGATGTTTTTYAAGCCCACGTRCATAGAGGAKATTYAGTTAGGGAATGGCTATCTTTTGAATAAATGTTTTTAGTGTAGTATAATATATATAAAAGAGAAACAAATAGGTATTTATACTTGCTTAAGTGCCTAATATGTATATACGTGGCTTATATGTGCATATCAAGTATAATGGGACTCTTAGAATCGCGATATTTCAGGAATGGTAACTCTTAGGAAAGAAATCATAAATACCATTTTTGTAGAGAATTTTAAGATCTACAACTTTGGTTTAAAGTTTTTTTTTTGATAAGCAAATCCAAAAAAAAAAATTTTGACCTTTGACCTTGAATAACTTTTTAAGCACACATAGAATCGATGGGGATTTTTAAGACTTTATTTGTAATGGTAAACTACAGCTCTCCACCAAAATTTGGCTTTCCGGCAATTTTTGTTATTTGACCACTTTTTTTATGYCTAAATTGACCGGACTATTATTTGTTATTTACTCTGTTTTGAATCAAGTTTTTTCGTTGAAAGCACCAGCCAAGGACGCAGGTTACTATAAGGCATTGATGCGACCGCTGCGATCGGTTGCGTGAACCGTGCACTGTTTCGGTGTAGCGCGCTGTACTGCGGGAGTATCGCGGCGAAGATCCGCTCCGTAGCGAAAGGGTCAAAAGTAATATTTTTATTGTATGAATTATTGATTCATTTCTGGTTAATTTTTGGTAAAGAGAATTTATCACCAGATTTTAACCTAACAAGAATTTCTAATTTTTTTCTAATGATATAAATCCTGCTCAGTTTACTTTTTCTGGAGATTTTTAGAGTCATAGCTGAAAACTATTATTTCTTACTTGTGAAAAAGATTGCCTAAACAATCAATATTTACTTCGTATTTGAAATGAATTCTTTTTTGAAATAACATAACTAATTCTGTAAAGAAATAGCTGTTCCATAATATATATTTTAAATGTCTTTTGTAATTGCAAAAGGACTAACGCAAAACTAAGCTATGAGTCAATTCTAAGACACAACCTTGACGCACATATTTTCATATCAGAAATATGACAATAAAGCGCTCCCGGAAATAGCAATAAAAAAGAAATAAAAAGCTATTATAACAGGACGAAGTTCTAATAAAAATAAGAAGAAGAAGAAGAAGAAATAAGACGTTGTTAGTCATTTTTCAATCGCGTTATATGGGAATAGTGGCAAAATTTTTAGTCTGCTTTGTAAGAGTACTAGAGTATTAGAATAGTAGAAAGTTCTATTGGATTAAAATTTATGTAATTTTTGGTATTACAAACGTTCGCTTTGCCATAAAAAGTTCCATTTTATTTTATAATCTATGTATGTTGATATGTATCAGTTGTTATGATTAGATATCTGTCGTTTGTGTCTGTTTAACTGTTAATCAATTATTGCCACTATTTAACCCTTCTTTGCATGATTTTTTTTTTTTTTTTTAAGTTTCCAGCAATAACAAATATACAGTACAAGGGTTTTGAGTACCTTTTTTTGTTGACTAAATATTATGATTGAAATTTCCATCATCATGCAAAGAAGGGTTAAGGATTATTTATTTTTATATAAATATATAAATTTAAATTCTTGACTTTTTGTTCTGGGTCGCAGATTAAAGCTTGGCTGGTTGCAGATTGAGTACCGCTGCTCTTACTGATGCCTTATGTACCTTACCTAAGAGTAATAATCTCAAGAAAGGATTACGCTCTAAGTATTATGCCGTATATGTATTATTCCATAACATTTGCACTAGAGTAATCTTATGAGAATGGCTGTGATGTTGATAACAATGTTTAAGATAATAATTGTGGTGATGTACACTACAAGGACATTTTCATTCAGAGTCTCTTAACATGCGATTCGTGATTTTATAGAGGTCGATAAGCATTATTTACCGCACTCTTGCAACTAAATCCGAAAAACGTGCAGGTGCTACTGATTTGAATAATTCACTTCACTTCTTTTCACATTTTTCGTAGAATTATACTATAACTTACAATTATACTTTACCACGTAGCGACGTGACTTGCAACTTTTTTCTTTCCTCTCTTTTCTTCTTTTAAAAGAAATAGATCGATTACTTTTACCTGTATAATCGGTTCTATGAATTTACAACGAGCCTGTTTAATGTTATATTAAATATTTTCACGAGTAATTTATTCATTATGTTATATTACTTATCTTCTATTGTTAATTTTATTATTATTTCTAATTATAAAGATCATAATGTAATTATATATATTATATATTGTTGTTGATATATTAATTTTAAATAAAAGAGAAAATTATAAAGATTGATGATTCAATGGATAACTGAATAAAATTCAAAGAGATTCCTAATTTAATTTTTGTTTCAATAGATAATAAGCTATGCACTTTTGCGATATTGAGAATTTTAATCGCTTTATCTACTAAACACTTTCATGATCAGTGATCCTGAAGCGTGATTTATATTTGCATCTTGCATACAATTTTCATATATCTATTGAGTTGTCCGGAAAGTAATTTCGCTTTTTGCACAGAGAGATTTCGTTAGTTAGGATTATTGAAATCTAACCTTATTCCTAATCTCAAAATTAATTTACATTCTAGCAACAGACATTTTAGACGTTATTTGGAATTTTTTTCTGTTTTTATCTATTAAGTAGTTTTTTTGGCATCGCAACAAAAATAGAAAATAAAAGTGAGCTTTTTTATCATATTTTGCTTTTTTATTACAGTAATAAGAATAATGCAATGCAAACGAGAGCAAAATTATGTGTTGTTTATGGAGAGAATATATAAAATGAAAGCAAGTTTAAAAATTAATTTTGGAAATTTCATTTTGATAATTTTGATTTGAAAGATGCACCACATTTAAGTTGTCCAGATGAAGGAGAAGTCAAAATAAAATAACTGGTAGATACTTATCGTCGTATAGTAACGCGAGAAATAGCTAAAAAGTGGGATTTATCAAATTCGACTGTTCATGATTATTTAAAACATTTTGAATTTTAAATATGACAAAATCGTCTTTTATTTATCATTTCACAAACGAAATTTCTTTCGGCACAACCTAATATATTAAAGTATCGCAATGTTTTACTATTTAAATAAATATAAATATAAAAAATAATAACTACTCATATATAGCTCTTATATTTGTCTTATTGTTAGAAAAAGATTAATTATTGCAAATGATAATTATAAGAAGTAATAAATGGTTACTAAAAAGTTAATTATTCTTTAATAACATACGACTGCGTTACCAGTTGCGAAAGATTTAATGAGAAAATCAATATGTGTTCATAAAGTTATTTTTATGGTATGGTAGTTAAAAAATGAGCGATTAACTTTGACGCTTTACTCACTTACATTGAAAGAAAGTACGCGACACACGAAAACTGAAGCATGTATTTTCGGAATGAAAAAGTAGAACAATTATCCTATGATATTTTTTCTTACATTGACCTTTTATCATTCTGATTAAGCACAATAGAATTAAAAGCATTTTGGTAAATTTTTTTTTCTTTATTGAAAACAAAGTGTGTCATTGCTTGAAAATTTTGTATGACTTATTATTAATCTTTTATTTAATAGAAAAAAGTACAATGTATGATTTTTATTGCTACGATTTCCGCCTAAAATAGAAATACATCAAAAATTGAAAACTTTCAAAATTAAAATATCGAAATTTGTTAAATTTTTTATATTTTTCATTTATTAAAATTGTTAATTAAGTTGTTGTAGTTATAATTGATGTCTCAACTATATTCAATGGCGTACTGAGTCGTGAGTACAAATTTCAGCGAAATCAGTTTAGTAGTTTTTATTTGTTACCCTTGTAATTTCGAAATCTTATATTCCGATAAAGAAACATTCAGGTCTTACGATACCAATTTCAGGTATTAATTACAAATTCGATTTTAAAACCATACAAAGGTAAAATAATAAAAACTTTAGTGCCTACAATTTTGTATTACATTTTTAGAAATATGTATGTACAAATGAAATACGTGAAAGAATCGATTTTAAAAAAAATTCTTAGCATAATGACTGTTTAATTTTTACGATTATCACGTCGCAATCGTTTCCTAACTTTTTAAGTTAATTACTTCTAACAAATTTAAAGTTCTAATCAACGTCACACCTTTTATACTCATGGGATTTTTCGTACGCGATAAAATTCGAAAAGAGAGATTCATGTAGGTGGAAAGATTCAAGTAATGGTATGAGGAGAAAAGAATTCTTCGACTAGTTTTGTTCTATTCTCGACGGAAAACTCATTTTTCCTTGCTGTGAGCGAATTCACACATTTCTTTTCTAGTATACGTATACTTTGCTTTTTCCCATTACCGGCTGTCTACTTTTAAAATACAATTTGGATGTCCCATGGGAAAACAGTAGAAAGTTGTCAGACAGATGGAGAATTGCTACGAAGTTCAACATATAAACAAAGAAAATAAAATTCTTTTGAAATTCTTCCGTAAATTGTCATTGGTGTGCACTCATTTATTCTTTAAAATAGTTTTTCTTCAACTCATCGATTATATTTATATAAAAAAATTGTTATATCGAATCACCGTTTGATACTTCATGGAATATATTACATAGACATGTATTTACACGTATGAATACATACCGACATTATTTATTTTGCTGAAAAAGCTTTGCGACGTCTTAAGGGAAATTTTTGTTTTAAAAAGTGAATTATAATTAATCTGTAAAAAAAAAATGTCTGAAATATTTTTTTGTGAATTATACATTTCATTTCAATTTCTAAAATATTGAGAAATATTTTAACTTTGAATACTATAATTATTTATTTACATAAATTTTCTATGAATACAGTAATATTTCCATTATATAAATACTGTTACATTGTTTAAAATTAATGTTGTATTAAAGCTTTATCATTTAAACGTTCTATTATATGAACAGTATTCCTACTATATCATACCATATAAGAACAAACATAATTAGATACTGAATGTTACTTATATTACCACTTTTTAGCTTAACGCCTTAGTTATGTTAAAAAACTAGCGATCATCTAGAAACTAAATTAAGTCAAGCAACGATAGGAGCGGTTAATAGATAGATGGGTGACCCATTCGAAAAAAAACGGTATGCTTTTGATTCTAGAAAAGCAGTAAAAAATGCGATTTCTTTAGAAATGTAGGCTATGTGATTGATTCTATCTCGTAAAAAGGAGAGTAACAAAAACAATTACTACTTTTTAATAAGCTTCTTTAATTTTCTTTGATACTTATTTTTTGATTCTAAAGTTTCACTTATTTTCTTGGTTTCAAATATAAGCAATAATTCTTGTTTAACTTTTTTACAAAGTTTAACCGTTTTTGTCCCAGAAGCTTTAAAAACACGGTCAAAAAAACCGCAAACAGCGCAATAAATAGCGCTTGCCTCGAGTGCGAAAAATCCTAGACAACGCTTGGTTAACACTACTGCGCAGTCAGTAACAGCACCGTCATTTGTCATAGCATTCGAAATGTACTGGGATTTTTCAATACAAAATCTGAAGAGCGCGATCGCGCTGCTTGGGACTCAAACGATATTGAGTGATCGATTTCAAACGATTAAAATCGAAAACTCGTCTATCAACACTGAGAATAGTATGCTAGAAACTTTTCTTGAGTGAAACAGTAAAAAATACTAAGGAACTAGAATCAACCGGAAATGGTCTAGATAAAATCATTGCAATATACTACACAGCATACCAAAATGGGGATATAGTGAGTAGCCAAGCGCAAGCAAGTGGTAGGAACTCGACAAAATTACAATATCCAAACACTTAATTTTGCCAAATGTTTTATATAAAAGCCAAAAAGTTTTTTGCCGAAACGAAATTAGAAATAGCAGTGATAAGAATGTACCTCCTTCTCATTTCAAGGCACACCAAGTCATGTAAATAAGACCTAGATGATTAAAAGTTCAACAAAAATGGAGTACTGTAGATATACTCGTATTAAAAAAATTATATGATTAAAATATGTCCTTAAGATTTAAAGACTTGTATTAAAAACTCAGGATCCATACATTTTATTTTATTAAAAGATAGAAGGAAGAATGGAAAATATTGTTTCTTTTTGATTGCATAAAACGATTTTCATTTCAAGGTCATGTTATTTTACATATTTGAATCTATTTTTTGATCAGCTACACGATGCCATTTAAAAAAAAATGTAATTATATGTAAAAAAGCACCGATGACTTTGATAACTCAAAAAAATTACCTTGGAGAAAAGTAATCTTGCCAGATATTAGTCCTTTGACACAATGCATATAGCGTTAAAAATATTTTTTGCATTACAATAGGTTGAAGAGATACCTAGGTGGGCTAATTTAAATAATTCATCTTCTATTGTATTCAATGACGTATCTCAGATTTCTGTAAGTTGTTTACATTTTTTGTACCTTTATTTTACTTTTGTAAAACTGATTTATTAGCGCCCTGCATAAAACATTCACTTATATGGACAATTTTGTTTCTCAATTAATTCATATAATGATGGTAATATTGTATTTTAATTTATCGTATTAAGTCTCAAAAACGATTTTTTTTTTATTTTTTTTTTTTTGCTATACTGAATATTTTCCTTGCTGAAGGCTTAGCTCATGCAATATAAGGAGAATTCATGTTAAGACCAAAGGTTTGTTTTACAAAAGTCTCACTCTTGTATCACTGTTTTCTCGTAAAAACCCATGAGTTTTCCGACCTTCTTGCGACCCCGTGCACCCTTAGTATTCATAGAAACATAAACTATGTAAAGGACTTTAACTTTTACTAATAACAAACCCACTTCGTTAAAATTTTTAGAGACTTGCATCATCCGGACTTCAATCCTTAAAATATAATCGACTTTATAGAATCCCAAACCAATCAGACTTGTAGATACTAACATTCTAATCTAATAACGAAAAAAAATTGTGTCTTCTGAAAAATGATTTATTATGCAAAGAAGTAAATGCATTAAAATATGTAGGTTAGAGAAGGATGGAAAGAAAAATTCTAGAAACAAACCAGTCAAATAGATTTCCCTATTGAATTTTACATTAATTAATAAGTCTGGGCAGATATATTTTCTTTTTTTAAATCCTGCACTTGTTAATAAGTCCACACGGATACTTATGTACTTTCTACTGACATGCGTCCTGCATTTAGTTTGTTATTGTCTGTATGTCTGACAAGTTTGTTATTTTGGTCTAGTATATTTCGTTAAGTAAATAACAATGATAATAATTGTGAGCACAAAATAACTTTCATTTATTAATTCGTCAAAAGGTTCACTTCTTACAATGATTTTTCCTCTCTATCTACTTCTAATTTATATCGAAATATCTTCAATCATACTCTTCGGTTCCTTATTCGTATATATTAATCGAGCTCTCATCACACAGAAAATTTTTATATGTTCGGGATCCGTTTGAGGAGGAAAACAGGGTATCCTTTCAAACACGTTACGGGAAGGGATGAAGCCTCCCTTTGGTCCTGAACGTCTCTTTTTCAACCAGCTGACTTTTAGCCAGCTTCTGAAACATTCCTTCGAATTTTCGTTGCACGCTGTTTTCTTTAAATACGATATAACGCGAGTCCCTGCTATAGAGAATAAAAACCTAGATCATTTATATCCCTCAAACCCATCGCCATGGATACGAACCATTCTACTCGGGTTTAGTTTACACAAAGAGGGTCCCAATTTGATTAAAAACAGGTAGAACATTTTCTTATTACACGGGACATAACAATCGAATATAGCCAAGGTAATTTTACTATTTTTGTTGCAAAATTTTATTGAAGAAGGTTGTAGGCATATGTTAAACAAAATAAACCCACTCATAACGACTTACAGCGATCGTAAGCGAAAAGTAAATAATAGAATATTTTTGTTTGTCAAGAAACTGTCTATAATACGATGAAAAGATTTTTATTTTTTTTCTGGCAAAATGCATAACACAACTGATATATATACGAAACAGCAAATCGAGCTATCGACTCGTAACTATACATTTATGTATCAAAGGAATGCTGGCGAAATATCGATACGTATTTATATCTACGCAGATTTCTCCAACATGGACTCCTCTGGTGATTAGTTTTAATTAATGATGAGGAATTTAAATGATTAAATTATATTAAATTAAAACACATGGTTGAGCCAATAGAAAGTACAATACTCGTACTCGCAGGGAAAAGCCTTGCATCATAAAAACCC
Source organism: Polistes canadensis (assembly GCF_001313835.1). Classification (NCBI taxonomy): domain Eukaryota; kingdom Metazoa; phylum Arthropoda; class Insecta; order Hymenoptera; family Vespidae; genus Polistes; species Polistes canadensis. The sequence continues at coordinate 59,602 of NW_014569767.1, read as the reverse complement.
TGGTTTTTATTTGTTTACACGTTAATGGCGGTCAACCACGGACAACGCACGTGGCTTACCTATTGTTTGTTCGAGAATAAAGATACAATAATTGTCTCACTGAAAACGCGGTGGTAGAAGTGTAGCTCGTCCTCGTACGCTTCGTTACTTATCTGGTGGGGAGTGACCTGATAATACGCATTCTCGCTCGATTATACAGGTATCCGCTATGATTTATATTCTTGATGTAATTCTGTATGAAATGAATGATATGTTCTTGACGCACTTTTGTTCCACTAGTTATCTCTGATTTATCGTCGTAGGCGGCCAGTGAAGAATAGGCCGAGTGTTTTTTGATAATGAGCCTAGCAGGACACAAAAACATTCAAATTTCGCTACAATTTGTACCATATTTTGGTTTCTTAAAATTAGATGTAATAAAAAAAAAAGAAATCCTTTGTCTAAGTTCTTTTCAATAGTATCTCGAAGACGTGTAACAAATTTCATTAAGATCGGTTACATAGTTTTCGAGAAATCTTGACAACCGACTTTACAAATAGCGTTTTGAGAAAAACGCGTTTAAAGTTTTGAGTGATGATAAAAGAGCCATTTAAGAGTGGAACTTCCTAAGGCTCTATCTCTAAAACTATTACTCTTATCGATTTTAAAATTTAAAACAGTATTCTAGACAAATTGTAGAATTTAATAAGAAAAAAAAAAAACTGATTTTTTGAAAGTCCCAAACCCATGTAACCCCTTAAGGAAATCTTCCACGCTGTAAACCATTCATGGAATGGTTTATAAATAATAATAATAATAATAAATGATTGCAATGCTTGTAAAGATTTATTATTATTATTAGATTTTTTCCTATGGTTTTTCGACACTTATATGCAAACTTTTTTATTTACAAATTTTTTAGAGTGATTTCATAAATGATTAAACAATTAACGTATCTTAGATATCTTATTATATTTTTTTTGGAATTTACTATAATTTAATGAACTACAATTAATGAACAATTTAATAAACGAACCAAAATGTTATTATTACTTCTTTCCTTAAATTTTAATAAAAAAAACTTCTACTATATTTATTTAAAAATATAACCATACATAAGTATTGAAAGCAATATTAAATGGGAAGAAATAGAAATATTTTTATTATCAAGAAAAATTCTATCTTTTTTGTTCCTAGAGATAGGAACTGTTTACTATCATTCAGAATCTGAGAATTTTATTGTTACTTTGCGCGTACGCTAAGAATTGCAAACCCTGGCGTACATGCGTTTCCGTGCTATACTAATAACATGCGCACTAGTGATAACGTTTACTCTTCGACAGCTTAATGCTGAACGTTCATTCTCAATGTAGGTTAGGTAGTGAATTAATAACCTAAGCACTAAAAATTGTAATGAATTATTGGTGATAACATAATTTATAATGATGAAGATTGTCCTAAAATTTGTAATTATACTGTTCTACTTATACTAGTTTTTAATAAATCATACTGTCAGTATCACCAATTTTTCATTGTGATCGTAATTTCCGTCAATTGTAATTATTCTGATTCTTGATAAATTTTTGATCAATAGACTTTCTTCGGGGGATCTTTATTGCCGATAATTATCCTTAGTAGATTCCACTCGATTTATTTTTTATTCTTTATTCTTAATTACAAGGAAAAATTAGAAAAAGTAAAAAAAAAGGTTTAGGGAAGAGAAAATACAAAAAGAATAATTCAAGCGTAAAAAATACCTATTAGGAGAAAGGAAGAATGATCCTTAATTGGTTGGAGGCTTTTGCAGATTATTCTTCTTGAGTATGATTAAGTAATTTCATCTACGGTTCCCTGTATGAAGTAACTGCATTAATTTACGATTAAAAAATTTATACTCTTGTAAAATATTCTAATTGTTAGATTAAAGTACTCCTGGTTTTGTGCATGTAGTTTCTAGATAAATGACTGCATACAAAATGTTTCATGTATGTGTTTGAGAAAATCCTTCATAGATATCAAGTTAACAGTGAGCGTAGAATGTATTCGTAAAGCAATCAATTTTAACACTAAACGTACAATGGCCGGTAAAATGACCGATTGTCAATTTTTTGGCAGAATTTCTCACAAGTTATTGTTCTATTTGGTGAGTTAAAAATTCTTATTGCATAAATGGTATATTTTTTGCGACACATATATTACATCGTAAAATATATAACTTTTTGAAGATGGGGGTCATTGGGGGTACATGAAACTCTGTACGATTAGTGTTAAGCAAATTTGAAAGAATTGTTGTTCATCTACTAATTTCTTGTATAAAAAATTAAAATGGACATTTTCTAAAATTTCTAGAATAGGTACGAAGTAAACAAAAAAGTTATTTGCATAATTTGCCAAAATTAAAAACAAAAGATACAAAAACTCAAAGCAAATATACATAGAATAAATATCCGTAAATTTTCAATTTTAAATTAATCACAGAATACTTCATAATAAACAACAATAGTAATGTTGATAATCATGCCATATTATTATTTCGTAAGAACTACTAATATCGTCTGTACAATAAAAGAAGTTAATGGTATTGTTGGCATTCAATATTTTCTACTTTCAAAATTTTCGTTGAATAATGAGACGAAATTCTGTAGAAACTACGATAAATGAACAAAAATTATTTAACAGTTATAGAACTAAAGTAAAAGTTTAACGTAAATCTCGCGGATTGTGATTAGATCTCTTTTTACTATATAAACTATTATATATATATATATATATATATATATATATATTATATAGCCTACAAAAAATTAATTAGTGAACTGGTCGAGTTATTATTAGAATAATAAAACAAAATCCAAAAATATCTATGTGCAATAAAAATAGTTGAATACTTTAAAAATTACTTACATGGAGGCCTTACGGTAGTGCCCTCACGGATTTTAACGAGCATTGGTATGATTCTTGTGATTTTAATGAAGAGACCAATGACTCAGCTACATTTAAAGAATTTATGAACATCCAGCAAGAGGAAGAGGAAGAAGAAGAAATCGAAGAAGATATGATTGTTGAAGTAGACTTTCATGAGTATGAATTTGATTAAAATATCTAATGAAATCCAAACAATAGTGAACCCATTAATCAATAGCAATATCAATAATACTGTAATATCTAGAACTTGACGGTTATTGCTCGCCTAAATTATCCTAAAATTTTTATGACAGTTAGTAAAATAGGCCTACAGGGGAAACTACGGTAAAAAAAAAGCGCCAAGTACACTACCTCACTGGTGGTGCGGAAATGTGTGCATATCATGTATAATGTGACTCTTAGAATCGCGATATCTCAGTAATGGTAACTCTTAGGAAAGAAATCGTTAAGACCATTTTTGTAGAGAATTTTAAGATCTACAACCTTGGTTGGAAGTTTTTTTTGATAAAACTTACTGTTTTTGAGCAAAATCCAAAAAACCTAAATTTTCGACCTTTGACCTTGAATAACTTTTAACGCACACATAGAATCAATGGGGATTTTTCAGACTTTGTTTGTAATGGTAAGCTACAGCTCTCCACCAAAATTTAGCTTTCCGGCAATTTTTGTAACTTGACCACTCTTTTTATGTCTAAATTGACCGGACTAGTAATTAAAGGATTAAATTTTTCTTTATTATTTGCGCAAGATGATAAAAAATTTATTATTTCTAATTTTTTGGTAATAAATAATTTTCTCTTTCCTGTATATATTTAAACATTAAGAAATATGAAAAAACAATTTGAAAACAGATAGAAAAAAATTATTAAAAAGAAATTCCCCTATGAAGGATCGAACACTAACTAGCAGCACGTTAAGCGAGAACGTTATTACTTATCTTGATAAACAGTCGCATTTAAGATAATATAAACATGTATACAAAAAATTCAAAATTTTCAAAGCATTTTTCTCAAAATTGGCTTCGCATTTTGATAAAATACTTTACCACGTTAACACCCTAAAGGTATACTACTAATATACCAATGCTCGTTAAAATCCGTGAAGGCACAACCGTAAGATCTCCTTGTTAGATATTGATGTTTATATTAGGACGGTCTGTAGTTTTGTACGAAGTCAAAAGTCGAGTAGCCTATAATTTAGTTGACTACAGGAATAGAGTAATTTTTACAGATGAGTAGTAAGTTTAATATTTTCTCTCTCTCGGTTCTGATCGACAATGTACTATTTGAAGAAAAACTGAAGAAATCATAAGGGTTGGACGGGAAAGCGTAAGAAGCGTAAATCATTAATACGTTGCGTGAATAAAGAAATGACGTATGTTTTGCAGATCAAATAAAATAACGAGAAATAGGGCACAGATCACACTAGGACTGGCTACCTTAAGTCTTGAGTGTCGAAATCAGACTGATTCTTCACATCGTCTCTATTCGGATGTCGACTCTATAAATAAAACATGACATTTTCACTCGCATGAAAAAATGTCTCTATTCCCAAAACCGACTATTATATCGCTTTGAATGCTGAATACTCTGTTAACTAAAGTGTTTAATAGCGACAGATACTTTATTACTAGTGTGTTTGTTTCGTTGATTGATTTTACTCGAACCACATTTAGTTATAAATTATATTTAATAATTAAAATTTTTATTTTTTGCCTAATTTTTTGATGTGACAAGATTCAAAACAATAGTCATTGCACAAAACAATATTACATTATTTACATTTATATTGACAAACACGTATATGCATCAATAGTCTATCCTGGAAACTTTTAAGGATTATGATTCTTTTAGTCGCTGCTATTGCGCAGTCCTAAGTAATACGATAAGAAAACCTACTATCGAACTTTAAAAAATAAATTAAAAAAACCTACGGCCTACAATAAATCATTATGTAGGTTTTGTAATTGTTTGGGGCTTTATAAGCGTATCGGGTATATTCGTACAGTGTAATATATCGACGAAATAATGAATCACAAAATTTCTTTGTTGCTATTTTAAAACATAATCTTATTTTCAGAGCAGAATAAATGGGTATTAAAGACAGTTTTGTTTTCATGTGTGATAATGATCTATAACATACTACTTACAGTACCAGAATGTTGATATTGCATAATATACCAATATATCTGATGCGACCGACGCCTTAATCGGTACTCCAGTGGTTTTTATCGTGAGCGAAAATGCCGTCACGTGGGCATCGAGATTTTATATTTGGTGGAAATGAGGATAGGGTAATAGTCACAAATATACATTTCTCGACATTTACATGCCGTCACATGTAAATGTCGAGAAATGTATATTTGGTGGAAATGAGGATAGGAAAATAAATACAAAATAAGCCCAATATTTTTGAGCCCAGCCAGTACTAAAGAGTACACTTTATTTGGCTCGTCAGGGAAAAGTCTTTCGGCATAAAAACCCTGGTTGAAATGTACAAGATGAATCCGTTCCAAAGCGTACACAAAACGCAGAAGAATTCTGGCCACGTGTAGGACTGCCTTTGTCCTTTGTCGCTGACGGAACTTAGATGATGTAACGTTGCGCAAGAGAATAGTTCTCTTCCGTGTAATCCCTCGCAGGTCTCGTGGTAGAATAGCATGAGGCACGAGAATACGCCAGGCTTTATATAGAAAAAAGCGATGGAACGTGCGGACCAATTGTCGAAAAGACAGATAACGTAGCTGTTGATGCATATGATTGGCGTAATAAATGTGGTGGGAGAGCGCGAGCTAGAGGAAAGAAGGAAGGAGCCCTTACAAAGATCTTGGAGCTCCCTTGGTTACCACTAAACTAAGATGCTTCTTTGTCGCGCGTGTTTCACGCTTCGGCAGGGCCGTACACGCCCCGGCACTCGCCCTACTCACTACTACAATATCTAAAAATTTAATCACAGATTCCAAATATCAACCTGATAAAAAACTTGTGGGATTTCTTGCTTAATCAGATTAGAAAACATCAAATATCTTTAAAAAGAGAAAAGTTTGAAAAATTCTTCTATGAGGGAGTCGAAGCAGATCCCGCTAAGCATAACATCAAATTAAATTAATGCAATGCCTGCAAGAATTGTAGCAATTATAATATCAAACGAACGTACTACAAAATACTAATTAATTATTTGTTTTAATTTGTTTGTGTTAAACTTCGTAAAAAGTCTTTTTTTTTTTTAATGAATTTTGAATAAATTACGAGATGTATAATTACTTATTGCGTATATATTTCCGCTGATTTTGTGTTTTTTTTAATTACTTTTAGAAATTGCATAAGTAAATGATGATTTAATTAAAAACTTAGTCACGTTTGATTACTCGTTCCCGATCGATCACTAAAGTCAAGCAACGTGGACAAAGGTTAGTAATAAGGATGGGTGACACCCGACTGGAAAAACGAAAGACAAAAATTGAGAAGTGATTTGAATCCGTAAAAGGGAAGATAAAAAAACAAGTAAATGGATTATTTTTTGTACTGTATGTATCTATTTGAAGGGACACACCTAGTGTGACCGCCTAAAAAAAAGGTGATTTTTGGAAATTTTTTTTAAGAAAACTACTGCATGAAATATTTTAAAATTTAGAGAATATATTTATACATAATTAACGAATATTCACTGAAATTTTTAAATGAAAAAAGGTAATTTTTCAGCGAGTTATTCGCTATCTTTCAAGTCACTAAAAAAACAAGCACCTAAAACGGCTGCAGTGATTCTGGCCTTCACCGTGGATGAAATAAAAAAAAAAATACTGTTAATCTATATGGTATTGCTTATACAATAACCAAAAATTGTGAAAAAATTGAAATTTAACAAAATAGCAGACTTTTACAAAAAAAATATTATGTTTATATATATATTATTTAACACAATTTTAAAACTTATTTTAATAAATCGCGATTAGGTTCTGAGCTCATGAAATGTTGAAGATGAAACATTTTGAGCTCACGCAGTTTCTTGAAGCGTTATTAACTCAACCCTATGTAAATGAGTAGCGATTTTTAATGAATGTGTGGGTCTATGATGATGATATTCTGCCGGTAATATATTGTAATTTATGCTGTATTGATATTAATATAGTTCTGGTATATAGAAAAGATAATAATTTAAAGATGTAAAAATCAACTGATATTTAATTAGGATTTATTTACATTAGATCTTGTCCAGCTCTGTAAATATGTTAATAATAATTAGGAAAATACAGATATTATATTAGATAATCCACACAATAATATGGATAAACGGATATCAAAACCTGTAATTAAATAATATTTATTACACCTCGTATTTAAGAAGACGAAAAAATTAAATTTAAGACTTTTTTTCTAAATTTACGAATTTATCAACTTTTCTAGACAGACCGTTATTTCATTGCGGACAAAAATCGATTAACACAGATTCGTTGTCGGTGAGGTCGACAAAAAGCTTCCACGATTAAAACAGTTGAGCATGCGTGTTCAGGTATAAAAAAACGTAGAACCTGTTTGCGTGTATATACTACTTTGTTACTTGGAAAGGTTCTCGGGAGTGGAAACAATGAGGCGGATAATGTAATGTCACGAATTTAATGCGTTATGATGTGTTGGTCTAAAGGTTTCAAAAAATTGTGGATTTTACAATTATATTTTAAACGTTAATAAAAAATTAATGATAATCTTTATCAATAATAAATATTCGACGAATCAAAACAAAAAATATTTGTTGTTGTTCTTTGATAAAAAACAAAATGTTATTATTATATATTTTTATAATTTTTGACGTAACAGAGAATTTATTTTAGTTATTTGTATTTAAATATAAAACAAACGCTTCATAATAGGAATTCATTTAAAATATGTTTTGCTTTATATTGAAGTTGATTACAATCATTTTGTTAGTAACAATTTTTAATTAAAACAAATTTATAAAAAGAAATACTAATTTCATATATTTTACAAGGTTTTTATTAACACGTGGACGGCTGCGTGTATTTCATTTGATTTGTCCCTGGTGCCTATATGAATTTTTTATTATGAGATGCATATTTTGTTAACATTTTTTTTACAGCAGATAAAAGGATATGTATAATTGTGTTTAGTGCATTACTTATAGTGGGGGTCACCGGTGATCGTCTAGGAGCTGTAGACCATTTTTGTTATTTTCAGTTGTTTCAAACTGTCCAAAAATGGTAGTAGATTATAATTTATAGAAATCTGTAGTTGATTTGTCTGATGAAATGACTGCTTATAGTTGACTACTGCAAAAAACTATAAAGTAGTACAGGAAATTGGATATAGAGTTTCTATTGATTACTTGTGTTGTAAATTAAATGGTGTTATTCATTCAAGTAACTCGAAAAATATTTTAATTCCCGATTTTAGGATGAAGTTAGCGATTTATTTAGTGAAATGTTTTGATGATGAAGATTGCATTTTATCAAGCAATTACGTACAGAAAAAGCGTCGTTATATGTCATGCATATTTTACTTGTAATCATTAAATTATTTTTGCATGTTCTTTATGTCATTATTTTCTTTAAACTCTTATAAAAACAATGGTATTATTTAAACATTTATCAGTATCGATATTTATTCTAATTATGTATTTTCACTATTTGTCATGTTGAGATTACCGGTGACCTACACGGTAATCAACGTGTTAATATTTACAGGAATTACCTCGATAGTGTTATTTTGGAAAACCGTAAAATTGCTTAATTAGAATAAGAGGTTGCGCGTTGGGTTGGCTGCATTTAATATGATATATTTAATTTAAGAAAGCATGAAAAGATAAATATTCCACTGTATATTGATATAAATTCTGTGATGTATGTGAAAAGGGAAAATATTTTTAAATTTTACTCGTCAATAATCGCTTACTTTTAATTAAACGTTAGCTAACTTACTTTAATGTTTTCTTCTCTGAAATTGCAAAAAAATATAAAAAAAAGATATTATTTAGCCACGTTGATTTATTCCATAAAGAATTAAGTTGCAAAATATTGATCATTTATCTACAATATAATATTATTTATTATTCGAATGGAGTAAAATTATTGTTATTCAGTGATATTTGGTCTGATTATTAATGTAATTTATTTTAAATATAAAAAACTAGGTATTTATTATATATATAGATTCTTTTGTAATTAAGTGAAAAATATATTCTAAAAGTCAAGTTCGTAGCTTCGACGTGTGAACAGTTCATTTATGGATAGAACCATTCATAATGTCCAGTTTCTCAAGTCACATCGTATCGTTCAAAAAGTTTATCTTACGTATTAAAAGAGATGAAGAAGAAAAGAAACGATCATAGTTTTAAAGTTCTTTTGTAGTGGTGTACATACGTCTTAAGTAGTTGAACTTTAATGAGATTAACTTTTAAACTTACGACAACAGAGTTTTAATGGCTTCGGTTCTTCTTAATGTTGTTATTGTTAAAGTTAACATCTTAAATAAATACTCTGTTATGCCACAGCATATAATAAAAGGAAATTAGCTTACCACATTTTATTAATTATTGCAAGTGTTATTTAAAAATATTGAATTAAGCAAACAGTATATTGAATCGTAATTATTAGCAAACAAAAAACGGAAATGATATAATGTTAAATTATTTCTACAGATTCATTTCATAAATGGTAATTAGTTATACGCTTTTTACTCGTAATTTTTTTTATTTCCTAATTAAATAAAAAATCAGTTACATGCAAATTACATTTGGAGCGTAAGATTTTTGTTCCATAGCAAGTAAAACATAATTCACGTAATGTCGTTCTCATTATTGAGATAAATGAGTCAAAAGTGAATTTTCATTTGAGCAAAATGCACATACGCGGTATTCATTTTACCCTCGTACATTGTAATATACTAAAATAATGAGGGGTCTACCTGTAGACAAAGTAATAAATAATGCTGTATGAGTGTTATATTAATTAAAAACTTTCGTTGGTTTCCACTTCCGAGCGATAATATGCTTTTTTCTTCTTCTATTCTCTCATATTTTCTTCGTTTAGAAAGAACTTCTCTGTATTTGCGCAAGTTGTATAAATTTCACTGTTATTAAATTATTGAATGAATATATATATATATATATATATATATATATATATA
>NW_014569767.1:33554-49514 GCF_001313835.1 Polistes canadensis | reverse complement strand
ATATTTATAAATTATAAAAATGGGTTTTGGCACGTTTATTTATTTATTTAATCTTTTGTGTTAAATTCTTGTTTGTTTCTCTTCGATACAAAAATTAGTAATCGTTATTATTTTTGACATTCGTCAAATCGAGATTATTTTTTTCATGTTATATAAATTCCTTTTTATGTAGATAACACGTTTGTTGTTAAATAAATTTCTGTTTATTCATCATGCTAAATATTACATCAAACATTGCATGATTTTAGGTTATATCTCATAAGCTCGACAAGTCTTCATCATCCTGGCAACGCAAATTGAGCCTCCGGGGTGTCGTCAAGGTGAAAATTGGAGAATACCGCAAAGATGGCTCCTCATTTCGGGGATATATTTAGCAAAGTCAACTATAATTTATCTTATCCTATTATATTTTCCATAACAACAAGATGGAATACTTTCGATTGAAGTAACAACAATGTTTCATGTTAATTATGATGTAACGTATCCTGCTTTGTTGTTAGGAGAACCGTTGATCGTAAGACTATGAATTATTTCTTGTTGGGAAATATTACATAAGCAACTTCATCAGTGGCGCGAAATCGTAGATTCTATTACTTTTATTTTCTAAATATATCTATAATGCTTAGTCGCAATCTCATTGAATCAATTTCATTGTTTATTGGTTCCAATAAATCCTACGAATTAACTTACTTATAGATTACTTAAGATACTTGATATTGTTATTTTTTGGGTACAAATATTTTACACGGTTACTCAATGCCAAAATACTAAAAATAGCGGTGTTGAAACATTTTTTATTACTAACACAAAACCGAAATATATTCCCGAAAATTAACATAATGACGAAAATGTTTCAGCTATTTTTATTGTAGACATAGTAGGTGGTTCTGTTAATCAATAGTAAAAAATAATAAAAAAATATTTACCAACAATCAAGTAATAAATTCACATTTTTGTAAGTCTTGATAATACATCGCTAAGGATATTATCATGGCTAATAATTATAGTATTTCTTATATTTTTAGTGACACTATATATTTTACAAATAAGAATTTGTTACCTTTTGACCTTGATTTATGATGGTGATATTATTAAAGTTATATTTCATCTAACGAATTTAATTTTCAAAAATTCTTTATTTCTAATTTCTAAAATTCTAAAATATTATCTTCAGATTATCCTTATGGCAGTCTGGAAGGAAAGAGCAGCCCTTGGCGACATTGGCTAAAAGGGTACTTAACCAAATATCCTATTACAATACATTACGTGACGAATTAAAAGAATCAGAAAGATTTTTTTATTATAAAATGAGAAGTTTTATAGAGAAGTGAATAAATACGAATAAAATAATTTTTAAAACAAATATACCTTGACAAATGATACAAATAGCTCTGTCGTATAACATTTATGTTGTTGTTGAATCACTAACAATAAGAGATGTATGCTTAATCTTTAACAAACAGTGGTATATTAATTATAGCCGTAAGAGAGAATTATGACGTTCTAACAATTGAAAAACTTCTTCTCCTTTGTGATTATAATATTATATTTTCAGAAAAATTGATAATTATTACTGCAATTTTAGTATTATTGCGGTACCGATATTATTTTGGTTTTGGTATAAATTTACTAATATATTATACAATAACATATATACGTGTTAATGAAAATAGAATTACAGTTTTTAATTTTTACTTCAAAAAATCTTGAATTTATAATAAAATTTAAAAACTAAATATCGATAAAAATATCAGAGGATGCAATCGAAAAATATTAGTAGCGTATCGATATTTTTTATTTGATAAAAATTTGTGGCAATTTGATCAAATTTTGAAATTATTATCTTTTTATTTTGTAATATCCAAAAGAAATAAAATTTTATAAATACTAGATGAAACATTTATTAATAATTAAATAAAATATAAAAACAATGAAAATTACCGGTATATATATCAACAAAAATAATAGAAAGATATCATATGATAATACAATTAAAAAATACTGATACTTTTAGATAGTTATTATACTCGTCGTGGAGAAGTGACAATATTTTATGTTATAGCGAGTATTCTCGTCATGTAAAAAAGTAGCTAAAATTCGTTATTTAAATAGAAATTTGAGTACAAATTAATATTTATTAGTATATCTCAAAATGTTCAAAATATTTAAAAATAAAAATAAAATAAATCGAAAAAATAATAAACATTATTTATAAAAATACTATATATAGTAAATAAAAAGTAAACAAAACTTGGCTAACTAAGTCTAAAGTTACACGTTCGATCAGGAAATTATTTTCTAAATTGTATTTATATTAAGCTTCAAAAAGTAATTTTACGCAAAGCTGTTTACATTGTTACAAAAATAACATTCAAAAAGAATCGAGATATTGGTATCAACTTGCGAAATGCTATTATGTATTGTATCCTGTTTTATTCAATATTATTCAACAAGAGCAGATAATATTTTCAATTAATCACTTTTCTAAGAAATTGATTTTAAAAATTTTTTTCTTTCATATGCAAACTACATGTTTGGAGTAATAGATAAAAAATGTTAGTAATAGAACTATTAATTTTATAAAAAAAATAAAGTAGTCATTTAATTTTATTTTAATATTATAACAATTACACATTTACTCTCTTTCTTACTCTCTGTATCTCGTCATCACTTCATTTCGACGACACAATTTAGATATATACTTTTCAAAGAGGTCACCACAATTAACTAGTTAAAGACGTTGAATGGTATGAATACTAATATGAAGTCATCAAAGCAATGATATGTTGGTGTGATCGTCTTTTGGTTTAATACCTATGTTTTACCACACACACACAACACTCAATGAATATTAACACTAACCTACCATGCGCGGTCAAATGACCGTTTTGGAAATTTCGATTAGAATTTTTCGTATACAACGTTACTGTATCACCATGTAGCTTCTTGACTTTTCTTATAATATACATACAACCCATTTTTTAATATTCCCCACTTTTTTTATTGTTTACTTTTTGAAAAAAATCCATAGCATGTCTTGTCTACCATGAGCGGTCATTTGACCGTTTGAAAAATTCATGATATTTAAGATTATATTCTTCAAAATCGTTTTCCTTAAATTGTTTTACGAGTCACCAATGTAATTGTGGATCTATAATTTGGACAATCGAACGATTAGAACAAATTGTAGTAAGAGTAGCTGACAAAAATACAATTCTCCAAATTCTAGGAATCGCGAATAGAATACCGAACGCGATAGATAGGTGACTATCGATAATCTTCTTATTTTTGTCGATGGAGTGAAACACTGTGCTCCTAAAATAATATTTTTTATTTTTTGTAAAACCTTTTCCCTTGTATCTTTCTTTTTGTAAATACGATCAGAATTTTCTGTTCCGATAAATACTATAGGTGTTCCAATAATTGACGGAACGCAAATGCATAGCGGTCTTTGTACGACAGTACGGTCTTGCGATTGAACAGTAAGCATCCAAATTTTACAATGTATAATAAAAATTATTACGTCGTATAAGTGATAGTTTCGACAAAGTCAACATAGTTAACAATATTTGGTGTGTGTTTTTAGCATTTATATATGTGACCAGAAAATGGTCGAATATCTCCCAATGAGTTCCACAAAAAGATTTAACGCTGGAATGAGTGAGATAGGACAGGATAGATAAATGAATACTACAGTTTTACGCGACACAAAGCTGCTTGCCTCGGCGTAAAAACTCTCACGGAGTTGAGAGAAAAGCCGGGGCAAGAGAACAATTTATTCAATGAAAATGGTATAATGTATAATGACAATCAAAAGGCTGAAAGAAAATAGATTATTAAAATAACGGCGCAAGGTACCTGTTGGTCGCACGCTAGAGAGTTCTCTTACCGTATGCTTCGACGCGAAGCGATAACCGAACGCACGTTATCTCTTGTCGCACAACGCGATACAGTCACCTAACGATGGCCTGTCTGGCCACAACCTTATCCCACGTTGGTAGTCCGGCGACAGGTTGCAGGTCTTTCGCTACAACTGTCCGACTACGTTGTTGTTGGTGACAAGGCACCAGACCACCCCTCTCTGGTGGCAAGACACCAGCTACTATCTCCTACGTTGGTAGCCTGGCGACAGGTTGCAGATCTTTCGCTACAACTGTCCGACTACGATGTTGTTGGTGACAAGACACCAGACAACCTCTCTTTGATGGCACGACACCAGCCAACCTCACACACTCCTCACTCACTCCCACACGCTCTAGCTACGTTGCCTARAACAAGAACAAGATGGCGAAAATGCTCAAATTGGAACCACACTGCTTTATGCTCAAACCAGAATAAATGTCAGAATGCGAAAGAAGCGCGTGCACAAGGCCCCACGCATCCTATCCCCTCCACACACCTCAAGGCGCTCTCCCATGCCTCTTGCATGATAAGGCGTGCCCGCATGCATTTCGACAGCCCTTGCGCGCGCTCACAACCTTATTAACGCCTACGCCGCCTATCCTATTCCGCGCGCAATATAAACAATTCTAACACCGTAAATATCGCCGAACAGTGTGGTATGATTTACAATTATTTTATTTTTATTTCTGGTCTTAATGTTTTTGCCCTGTTTGATTTATAATTTTATATTTTAGTTTTTACTTTGTCATTTGTATGTTTATCCCCATGAATATCAAGACGATCAAGGAATATCAAAAGGAATATCAATTCAGTAGACAAAAAAAAATAATATCGATGATATTCGTTCGGAAGATTGCCAAGAAGTTTTCAATACTAATAATGATATAGTAGAAAATAATTGTGACTTATTTGACAGCGATTCAGACGAAGAGAATATTTTGAATATACGAAGAGGACAAAAAAGAAAGAGATTTATAGTTATTTTAAAAGTTTACCAAAATTCGGTGTAGATGTAACCGATCAAATGGCCAGAAAATATAGTGTGAAATTTAAATGTCATAGATGGTCTTTACAGATATTTTTCAATATCCTAGATTTAGCCAAAATAAATGCTTGGATTTTATATAAAGTAACGACGGGTGAAGAAATATCAAGGCAATAATTTTTATTTCAATTAGCAGAAGAGCCTAGGGACTGACTATCAGAAGGAAGGACAGCTAAGCAATGAATGTTCAATAGAAACAATAATAAATACAGCTACAAATTCTTGTGGACAGAAATTTTGTCATATAAGATATTATAATATAAAGTCAATTAGACTAACAAAATTTCTATAAAATGTAAAAAAAACGTATGGGGACAATGTGCAATATATAATGCTGTAATTGGTAAAAAATGTGCAAAAACTGCAAAAATAAAAAATTGTAAATAGAAAAGCAGGGAGCGGGTGTCTTTGTAGCACCAGAAAAATATTTTTTTTAATATCTAATTGGTAACAATCTCTTTTAATATTAAGATACGTATGGTTTTTTTGGTAGGAATAAGTATACATGAAATGTCGGTAGATTTAGTATTAATAAATAAAAAAAATTACGAATTAGATTAAATAAATTAAATAAAATTTAAATTAAATCGGGCAATTAAGATTACAAAAACTTCAGAGTATTATCAAAAATATTTTATTAGTAATAACAAGGATATAACATATATTATCGCCAGACTTCCGATAGTAAGTAATATAACGTACGTTTATACAACGTTTATATACATACTATCTTTCTCTTTATAGTTTCTAGAAATCCTGCTGCAAATGATAGATATAAATAAACTAGAAACTAACATTATTATAAGGTCTTTAGAGAATTCAGTATTTAACATCATTTAGCGACGATTAGTGCTTTGGAGCCAGAAGTTTAATTACTAGTCTTATTCAGTTTGTTCACATTATCTTGAGTTATAATTTTGCTTTATTTATTTATCTGTTTTACTTATTTTACTTTACTTACTGTATTCCTGTTTATATTTATTATATTATGTTTATTTTTGTATGTACTGCAAATAATATATCACATTTATTTAATCATTTTGTTAAGTATTATAAAATTTAATACTATTTAATAATGTATCACATGTATAGCATATTTTTATTACGTAAATATGAAACAAGAAAACGAATTTTGTTTACAAATATTTTTAACACGAGTTTTTGATTCTTATGTCTGTTTGTACTATCACGAATTGTAACCAAATTGAAAAAGTTAAATACGAAACGATTTTTGAAATGCATTTGAGTAATATTTCCCTAAATGAATTTACAAAGGTGTAATATTACAGATAGATTTTAATAAAATGAATAGAACAGTTTTATTGTTCTAGCAGAAAAAAAATAAAATAGTAAAAAGAAAACTGATGAACGTGTAGTAATAAGTTACAATTTACGGTACATGTTTTTTCCTAATGGACGATAATGTCTTTTAAAATATTATTCTCATGACTTCACTGCATTTAAACACGTCACTACTTTGCACGCTATTAAGATATTATTTTCTATGAAGGTAGAGCAAATTAGTAAAAGAATACGTCGGAAAATAAACAGAAAAGATTTATGTTTAAAAACGGATGCTTCGACATGTATGGATCCCATTTTTATATGATCAAAATATATATAAATATATATTTTTTATATTCTTGTTGCAAGAATATTAAAAATAAAATAATTATTTGTAAGTTATTGTTACGTCTTATTGCATAATATAATGTTCGATCAGTTTTTGGTCATATTGTGAGGTATTTATCAGAGAGAATGGTCTTAAGAAATATGAGTTTGATGAGTAATGAAGCGCGATGTGTAGTAAAATAAGGTAACGAGAAAACGATAATTCGAGTAGGATATTGTTTTGAATTCAAGTGCACGAAGAATAACGTGTTAAAATAAAGAGTTAGTTACTTATTCTTTTCATTAAAATTGCTTTGCCTTAATTAAAGTTCAATTCAATGATAAGCTAATAATATTCGATAAATGTGGAAAAAGGTAAAATGGTTTAATTAAACTAATTACTCACTAGTAAACCTTTTGCTTTTATTTATTAATTTATTGTAAATTCGCAAAATTTTTGGAATACAGATCTAATAACTACGGCAGGATTGAGCATAGGTAATAGTGTATCTATCGATTTTGGTTTCCGAATCTTTCTCTCTGACCTATTCCGACGCCCACTTTCCAGTGCATTTACTCCTTTTGCGTAGCAAATCCTTTTACAAACAAAATAGGATTTGTTCTTTATTGGGCAGAAATAATAACGCCTGCAAGGCTGATTGAATTTAGATTTTACAAAGAGTCGGTTATATTTTCGGGGATTAAGTTTTGATGACGTACGATTCTAAAAATTTTAAAAGAATTTTTTTGTTAATAGAAAAAGTGAAAGCTTTTCAAATATTTTGTTTTCAGGAATATTAAAAGTCACATAAACGCTAATCAGAAAATTCGCAACTGTTTATTTGAAAATTCTGATGCAAAAAAAACGAAGATTTATGTTAATAAAAACTGTAAAATAAGTATGGTTTTCAACATGAGATTCTCACATTGCACAAATCTAGCCTTGTAGTCTTGGACAAACAAATTATTATGGGTGGTCAAAGAATGTTCGCAGAACGTGACACTATGATTATTTTACAATGAAAAATGTAGTTGTAAATATATAAGTTTCAAAGGGAATTAAAGACAGTTAATAAATCTGCTGAACAATTTATTTTGACCTTGTTGAACGTTTCGTCCCTTACTGGGGACTTCCTCAGCAACTAAAAATTTTTTTTATTATGACTTGTTAAAAAATATAAACATTACAATAACCTCTAATTTTTTACCTTGATCACTTAGTTCACGCGTCAATACATATTATCTTATTTCCAGAGTCATACATTACAATAAAACTTAACATATTACAATATAATTTAATCCTAAAAACACTTTATCTCGTCACACGTAATCATATACTGAATTCTATCTAGACTAGTGTTTAATAATTTAGGTATCTTCAGTATTATGATGTCCTCTATCAGTGTGTCCTGTTATGATAATTAAATTTTAAAATTTCATTATAGATGTTGTTTAGATTATTCGTGTCTGTCCTGTAGTTAATTGTATTGTTATTTGTTATATGGTACATTTCGCTTATATTCCTTTTGTACCAGTTGTCTTCTCTGTCTAAAATGGTTGTTTCGTCAAATTTGAACTTGTGTCCTGTTTTAAAATGGTGCTCGGCTAACGCAGTAGTATTWTTCTTTTGAKCATTTGTAGGTTTMCAATYATTCTTATGTTGTTCTAATCTTTTTTTTAATTTTTGTTTAGTTTGTCCTATGAAGCATTTGTCACATTCACATGGTATTTTGTAAACTAGGTTCGATTGTTCTAATTTATCAACCTTGTCTTTTAGTTTTGTGAATATTGAATTTATTTTAACTAAGTTATAAAAAACTAGTTTTACATTAGTATTTCTGAAACATTTTTTTATTTTATTCGATAAAGGTTTGATAAACGGACTCTTAAAAATTCTTTTGTTATTCAGTTCTTTTACTTTCTTCTGATCTCTATCTAATTTAAACTTACTAAACACCATGTGTATGAGACTCGTTGGGTAATTGTTATTCTTTAAGATTAGTTCTATTCTATTCTTATTTTCTATATGAAATTTCTTACTACTTAACGTCAGTGCTCTAAATAATAAACCTTTAATGACCCCAATTTTTTGGCTCATTGGATGATTCGAATTATAATTTATACATCTACCAGAGCTTGTAGGTTTCACATACCAGTTCGTTACAATGGAACCGTCTTCGTTTCTTATAATATTCATATCTAGGAAGGGTAAGATTCCATTATTTTCTACCTCCATTGTGAATTGGATCTTATTATTGACATTATTGAAGGTCTTAAGTGTTTGGTCCATTCTATCCTTAGGTATTGCTRTGACAACGTCATCAACATAAACCTTCAGGAAAGGAACTGAAAAGGGTAACATGCCTTCAATATTTTTTAGGATATAATTCATCACTAGATTGGCTAGCACTGGACTCGCTGGATTACCCATGCTAGCGCCATCCATTTGTTGGTAGATAGACCCGTTGAACTGGAAGTAGCTAGATTCAAAACAAAACTGTATTAGTTCCACCAAGATATTCTTCGGGACTTTTATGGATTTTCCAAGTTCTTTTCAATCTTCATTGATTGTTTTTAATACCAGTTCTTTTGGAATGTTGGTAAAAAGGGAGACTACATCTAATGATACAAGTATGTATTTTTCTGGTAATTTTATTTCCCTTATAAAGTCCGCAAATTTAAATGAATTCTTGATGGAGAAAACAAGTTTGTTTGATATAGATTTTGTTAATGTCTGCTGTATAAATTTTGCTAATTTGTAGTACGGTGACCCTATGGAACTCACAACCATAGGGAACTGAATAACAAAAGAATTATTAAGTTTCCGTTTATCAAACCTTTATCGAATAAAATAAAAAAATGTTTCAGAAATACTAATGTAAAACTAGTTTTTTATAACTTAGTTAAAATAAATTCAATATTCACAAAACTAAAAGACAAGGTTGATAAATTAGAACAATCGAACCTAGTTTACAAAATACCATGTGAATGTGACAAATGCTACATAGGACAAACTAAACAAAAATTAAAAAAAAGATTAGAACAACATAAGAATAATTGGAAACCTACAAATGATCAAAAGAAAAATACTACTGCGTTAGCCGAGCACCATTTTAAAACAGGACACAAGTTCAAATTTGACGAAACAACCAGTTTAGACAGAGAAGACAACTGGTACGAAAGAAATATAAGCGAAATGTACCACATAACAAATAACAATACAGTTAACTACAGAACGGACACGAATAATTTAAACAACATCTATAACGAAATTTTAAAATTTAATTATCATAACAGGACGCATAAATAGAGGACATCATAATACTGAAGATACCTAGATTATTAAACACTAGTCTAGATAGAATCAGTAGTATTTGATTACGTGTGATAAGATAAGGTGTTTAGGAAAAAATTGTATTGTAAAATGTTAAGTATAGTTGAAATTTATGACTCTGAAAAAAAGATAAAATGTATTTTTACTCGTGAACTATAACGATCGGGGTAAAAAAAAAAAAAACAAAAAAAATAACGTTTTAATTTATTGTAATGTTTTGTACATTGATTTACAAGTCATAATAAAAAAATTTTTAGTTGCTGATGAAGTCCCAAGAAAGGGACGAAACGTACAACTGGTTCGAAATAAATCGTTCATAAAGATTTAATAACCGTCCAAAATTCCCTGTGAGACTTATGTAAATATTATAGTTCTGGACAAGAGTATCAATAAATTAAATAATATATTAGATTGGCAAGAAAGTAATTGCTGATTTTTTTCCATAAAATAAAAGTGTTTTTTTTCTTACTTGTAATGAACTTTAATCTATGATGTATTTTTTCGATAACCTTTTGCCATCTTTTTGACAACTTGAAAATTCCACGCTCGTAGAAAGTCTGATCTTTTTCGGCCAAGAACTGAAGTAAGTGCGATTTTACAGCGTCATCACCATTAAAAGTTTTACCACGAAGAGAGTTGTCCGGAGATCGAAATAAGTGGTAATCCGATGGTGCAAGATCAGGGCTATATGGTGGGTGTAACATTAATTTCCAACCAATATCCATCAATTTTTTCCGAGTTGCCAATGACGTATGCGGCCTAGCATTATCCTGATGGAAAATGACACCTTTACGATTGACCAATTCTGGTCGCTTTTCCTTGACTGCTGCATTCAATTTGTCCAGTTGCCGACAGTAGACCTCCGAATTAATGGTTTGGTTCCTTTGAAGCAGCTAAGAATACACCAGACCTTTCCAATCCCACCAAATTGACAGAATAATCTTCTTTTTTTGGATATTTGCCTTTGAGGTTGTTTTCGATGACTCATTAGACGTGCACCACGATCGTTTTCGATTGACATTGTTGTATACAATCCACTTTTCGTCTCCAGTGATGATTCGTTTTAAAAACGAATCGAATTCATTGCGTTTAAGCAATAAATCGCAAACATTGATACGCTGTGTCAGATGAATTTCTTTCAAATCGTGCGGAACCCAAATATCCAGCTTCTTAACGAGCCCAACACGTTTTAAATGATTCTCAAAAGTTGTTTGTGAAACATTTACCTTCTCTGCAATCTCCCGTGTAGTTACGTGACGATCTGGTTCAATGATTGTTTTGATTTCATCCTCATTCAGCTTAACTGGTTGATCTGAACGTTGGTTATCTTTAGGAGAAAAATCTCCAGAACGGAATATTTAAAACCAATTTTGGCATTGCCTTTCTTTAAGGGCTTCATCACCATACACATCATGTATCTTTTTTGCGGCTTGCCTTGCGTTTTTTCTTTTACGGAAATAATAAAGCAAGATATTGCGAAAATGTTCCTTCTTTTTGCACACCATATTAATATTCAAATAAAGAAAGAACATTAAGATAATATCTGCGCAATGATTTCATAAAGTTAAGCAAGAATTACAGATAGCATATATAATAAGAAAAAAATCATAACATTAACGAGTATTATAAAAATGGTGGTGAGACATCTATAATCAAAATCAGCAATTACTTTCTTGCCAACCCAATATATAGGATGTCTGAAAAGTAGCTTTACCGTATTGAAAAATTGTATTTTTTTTAAGCAAGTATTTGAAGTAGCATCATCCGGACGTCAAATTTTTGTTACAACACTGTAATTAAAGATTAATATTTTAAACTAAAAATTTAAATAATTTTATTTAATTTTAAATTTAATAAATCAATATTGATTTTTGTTTTCTTTTCATTTCCCATTAAAGCCAACTTTGAGACTCCCTGTATATTTGTAATATTCATACATGAACAATAATAGACAATCGTCAAATTCAATGTTTTCCTGTGCCTCGACGCATTAAAAAATTTATTAATTTATATTATCTTCTTTTTTTTTACGTTTTTATCAAATCGCAAAATATAACTATGAAACTTTAAAACTATGTCTCTTGAGATACAAATAACATTCCTCTTAAAACGTGGAATTTATTTTTTATTTAGACATTATTTTAATTCACTTTTATTATGTTATAAGAAAACAGAAATGCATTTTTATTCATCTTCAATATTATGAAAATTGTAAGAAAAAAATTGAGCGTTCAACACTTGATCGTCAAAACGAAAAATTCTCGCTATGGAAGGAGAAAATTAGAAAGAGAGAAATATCGGTTTCTTGTCTCATTCGCACTCGTATACAAAACGCTCGACACTCGATGGCCAAGACGAAAAATTCTCACTACAGCATGAAAAAATATCAGATATATAACACAGAACACTCAACAATCGATGGCCCAAACAAAAATACTCGCTATCGCTTAAGCAAATAATATCCATTTCTTTTCTCACTCGCACTCGCATTCACGCGACCGAGAGACCCCAAGTAACGCACACTGGCTCGCTCGCGTGTAAAGACCTACGAAGAGGCGTGGCTTGCCCTCTCTCTTACAATTACCTTTCACCTTCATTTTCTCGCTTATTTTGTCAAATACGAAGATACACCTTAGAACATTTTTTATGTATTTTTCAATTATCTACAATTTTTGTTTGAAACTTTCTTTGATTAAATGCCTAGATTCTAAGATACGGCCGTTTTTTACCCTTTTTCTCGGAGTTGCGCCATCTAATTGCAAAAAAATTTGCACCATTCGATTCAACGTCGTCGAATTACCATAAATATCAACTTTGCACCTTTGCAGCTTTCCGGGACTCATTTGCCCCTTATTGACTGGGCTATTATGTGATATTCATATTATTATTCTTATTCATTTGTAATGCTTTATTCATTGTAATGAGTGTATTTCAAAAGCTTGAAAGGCATTAGTGGTACGTAAATTATAGAAATAATATAAAAAATTTACTATCATCTAATATGCTAGTAATTATTACAAATTATATTAAAAATTTTTTCGTAAGAAATAGTCATAAAGTTAATATAAAATAATTGCAAATCTTTCGTTTCATTCATAATTCAAATGAATAAATGAGGATATTCATAACAGATCAACTGATTGAAAATAATCATGAATGTAATAATAATTAAATATCACATAATCGTATATTGTATCTTGAATAATATCAAAACTTAATTTATATCGTAAAATAAAAAATCTACTATTCTTATATTTAATGATGGCTCTATCTATTAGACTTACTTTTCATCATTTGGTGAATTTTAATTGCCAATTAAAGTCATAGCTGCTTTATAAAAAAAGTATACAACATGGATTATTTTATTATTATAGATCAGAGCGTAATGACGAACGTAAATAGGTATGTTTGATGTATTATTTTTTAGTAACCAAGGCTAATTTGATATCGTCGCGTAAGAGATAAATGGAAGATCGCTGGACTATTAAGGTCGGTAGTTTGGGTGGTTTTCGCATTAGTACCTAATTGATAAACAGGCTTTTACGTCTTGTCTGACAACTAATGAGTTTATCATGATTACAAGAAGCCATTAGAAACTCTATCATATATCTTCCTTCACCCCTCTTTCTCTCTCTCTTGGCTTCTTTCTCCATGTTTTCTATTCCGTGTTTGAGATATAAATATAAATTTATACAAAAGTTATAGTCTCATTTGTTTTTAATTTTCTCGTATTTATACATAACTTAAGGAAACCAAGACAAGATTATACTTTTCTTAATTCTTAATTTTTGTAATATTTTTGTTTCAATTAATAACTTAATAAAAAGTTTATTAAAGGATATTTCAGCTCTTCTTTCTTTCATATTCTGAGGAAAACTTTTAAGGAAAGAGATGCCTAATAGATGAGAAAATTTACATTAAACCAAAAATAAATTAAAATATGTCAATTTACGTTATTGCGATATAATTTTTAGTAAATATTTTTGCTACTCAATTTATGTTATATTAATCAAGGTTTCATATAAAGTTATTATAATTTATTATCATGAAAGACAGACATATTAATTTTTTTTATTCATCCCGAATAAATTTATCAACTAATTCTATATAAAGTCAAAAAAAAATGTCTTCATAAAAAAAATATAGTGTATATATAAATAGAGGAACAAAACGTAATTTTCTTATTTTTAGATGACTTAATGAAAAATTAAACTATTTTAAGATAAAAAGTTTTATCGAATCTCTAGAAAGATGAAAAAGTTAACATCATTATACATTTTTTTTATATAAAAACGAAAATGATTGAATAACTACTATTTTAGCACACACAGACGTACGCTTTATCGTAGTAATATACAAAAAATAAATTTAAAACATGAAGTCTGATCGAACTTTATATATTTTACCGGTATAGTGGGAAATCCGGAAATGCTATCAATACCCCAGCATTGTCTGCTATGCAAAGCGTCTTTTGATATAATCGGAAACAGAAGATTTTGTACGGACTTTTCTTAAGCATTGAACATAATACGCAACACACATACGCAACTTACCCCCCCCCTCCCCCACGCCGCACACAGCATTGTGCGGGTTGTTGGGACTGTGCGTGACGCTATACTATACGTACCTCTATAAACTAAAACTTAGTCAATGTTGATGTATTATTAAATAAAGACCACTGTTACTTATCGTAAAAGAATATTATATTAATTTTAGACCAATACATTTGAATACATTTCTGATTTTGGCAAAAGACGCTTTGCATTGCGAGCAATGCCGGGGTATTGCTAGTATTGCCGGATTTCCCACTATGCCGGTAACATATACATAGCGTCTAGATAATTACACTGTATGAACTTAACCCGGCTTTCCCTTTAAACAAAGTGTTTCAGAATTTAACATACGAATTTCATTAGTATATTTAATGGAACTAAATAGGAAAAAAATATTATATAAAGGCAGATTGTTTAAAGTTTAACTGAAATGTAACATACAACAAAAATAAGAAATGAACATTTATCTGTGATGAAAATTAAAGAAAATCAGGTATCGAATAAGGATACGTTCTCGTGCGAATTAATATTTGGTGGCAAACTGTATTTTTGTCATTTTTTCTTCTTTAAAATATTTGATAGCCATTTCCCTTCCTTATATAATTGTCTCATTGCCAATGGAGTAACATTTAATGATTTTGACAACTCTGAAAGTGTATAAGTTTAATTTTTATTGAGCAATTATTGGTCTTAATATTTTCTAACTTTTTCTGCTCTTCGGGACGTTCTTTGTACCACGTAAAAATTACCATTATAGAATGTGTTCGAACCAAACTTTAATAAAGAAAATAGACGATGCCTCTCAGCTATAATTTTCTTGAAGTTAAAGTAGTGAAAAATCACATCACAGAAAATAACAGCTGTTGGTGTTTTTTTTATTTTATATTTCATAATTTTGGTAGCTCCTTTATCTACTTCGTCATTCTTCTGTTTTTGAGTATTCTCGATTTTTGGAAACTTTTTCTAATGCCTTAACTCAATAGAAAATAAAATATTTCGAGAATGAAGAAATCTCTGCTTGGAGGGTCATAAAAAAAAAGAATACATATACATACTATCTAACATCTATGTCATATCTATACTATCATATCTATACTATCTAACGATTATTAAGGGGTTACATAGGTTTACACCGGGAAAAAATAGCATATTTTCAACAATTTTTTTTTCTATATAAAAAATGGAATTCTTATTTAAACTTTTTATAGCATTTAAGATACATTTCTAACATTTTCTAAAATTTTGGTTGAAAAATATTTTAAACTCAGCTATTGCGACGTCATTTCCAATGACCCTACCGAAAAAAAGTGTTTTCGCGTTGACAGCAGAACTTATAAACGGTTGGGGTTTTTCTGTTGAAAAAATAGGATCTTTCAGTGAATACTTGAAACTAGAAACTGGACGAAGGAAAAGGAAAACAATTGAAATTTGGATTTTTGGCAACGTTTTTAGCAGGAACATTCAAATTTCGCTACAATTTGCACCACATTTTGGTTTCTTAAAATTCGATTTTA
>NW_014569767.1:12974-33456 GCF_001313835.1 Polistes canadensis | reverse complement strand
ACTTTAGAAAAAGCGTTTTGAGAAAAACGCGTTTAAAGATTTGAGTGCTGGTATAAGAGCCATTAAAGAGTGGAACTTCCCAAGGCTCTATCTTTAAAACTACTACTSCTAWCRACTTCAAAATTVAATACAATATTCTAGATGAGTTGTAGAATTCAAAAAGATAAAAAAAAAATTTTTTTAAAAGTCCCAAACCCATGTAACCCCTTAAGGCGTTTTTACAGAAGAAAAGCAAAATAAAAATCAACTTCAAAGAGTAATAAACTTCGTGTTAGGTCATTGTACGTCTTGGATTATCAAGAACAATGCAAATTTTGAGATGGAATATTGGTTTCCTCCGAAAGTGCTAGCAATAAGAGTATTATGCTGCTTTTTACCTTAGATAGTAAACACTACGCGCATAAGCAGATTATATGTAAATATCGATAATTAATCTATTATTATATTGTTACGTATATAGTAACTTTATGTAAAATTACTATTTATTATTTTGTTTTCTATAAATAATTATTATTTTCGTCGTAGCTTTTTAGTAGAATATTAAATTTTTAAAGCTTCAAACGATTATATAATCGGCTTAAATACAGGTTTCCAAACATCAGATTATAGATCTCATTCATTTAAAATTATCAAAATATGTTTAGAGTTTACGAATAACATTCTTGGATATGATACCGCAAGTCTTCAACATCGCTTACTGCTCCATTGTAAACCAAAGACTTTAGATCCTTCTACAAATAAAAATCCAATAGATTTAGATGAGATAGGCGTGCTGGCCACAATTGATTGGCCATCGACAAAAAATACATTTATTAGAGAATCTTTCATTTAAAAACTGTTATATATAAATATAGACGTATGTAATCACTGATGATATAAAGTGATACGTCTTTCAATAGTTTATGTTAGTTTCCTCTGGAAAATGAATTATGTAATTCGCCAGTTAATATCCCATTCAGAAAAACAAGTTCAATCAAATTATCAGTAATGGAACTGGTATTAGATTGCGTCGAATAATGTTTATATAACAGATCAGAAGGTCGTGTATGAAATAAGAAGCGTTGCTTGTAAACAATTAAAGGAAGTGGTCAATAGGGTCATAAAAATTACTGGAAGGCAAAAACGACTATAATTTGTAAACAAGGTTACATCGAACATATGTTTATCTGAACTTTTTCTTTTACTTTAGCGTATCGCATCTATCCCCGAAATTATTCCAACACTCTTGGAACAACTTTTTATAGTTGATTCACACAACTTGAGTAATATAACATAGTTTTTATTTATACACTTTAAATCTAACGCGATTGTTAACGTTATTTTTTTCTCTCTAACACTTTTTTTATTTCTATCTATCTATCTTTCTATTCATCTATATTCCGACTTATATACTTTCGCTGACTCATAGTTATATATTCTCATGCTATTATTACGTCCCAATTGACGGGGGTTTTTATGAACAATTGTCTAAAAATTACGATAGTGACATAACAAAATAAGAATAACTACGAAAATTTGATTAGTTTCTTACTCTTTCAGTAAATAATTTATTTTTAACTGGTCGAAAATATACAAAAATACGATGTGGTTGTTAATTTAACTTGATTTTTTTGGCCTCTTATATTTCCTCGATTTTCACTGTCGAGGGAATGTAAACGAAAACGTATACATAAATAATTGATTTGTCTGTAGCGTAGACCCTCAGGTGAAGAAAAATTTTGGGTAGACCTTGTCTAAAGGTTTTTCGGAAGTGATGGTGGAGGATTCCGGTGGCGGGGTCTTGTTACTCTTGCTTTTTGTTCACCTGCGCAACCTTTTGGCGCGAATTTTTACTCCTCCGCGGCGTTACTTATTCTTAGGTTTTTCTTGACTCTTACATTAGTGTACGTTGTCTATCTATTCAATTTTTTTAGACAATCTGGGAACTGCCTGTAAAAAAAGGATGCGCTTTTACCACATTGTTTCTTCTCATCTTGTACTCGATCAAGCGTTTGTAGAAACATTATTTTGAGCCTTACCAGGTGGCGATAGAGGGAGTAAGCTGGTTGCGAAAACTAAATAAAGTTTGAGTTATTCAACTTGAAATTTATAAGTGAGGGTAGATGAATACTTGCCAGTTTTCCTGTTCCTGGTTGAATAGGATGTTAGACGGAAATGTGATTGACGACGGGACAATAATTGTTGTATCAGAATTTTGATTTTCTGTACTTTAATTCGCTGACTGCCACGCGAGTTTATAAAAAAATCTTCATCAGGCCACGCACGCTGTTATATCTTGCGCACTTCTAAGATCGAAACTTACTCGATGCAGGTGTGTAAACATATTGGGCTCAATGTTTCTTATTGTAGAGGACTCCTTGTTGTAAGCATCTACGTTCATACACCATGAAAATTTAGAGTCAAATCTTTTCATAGTTCTACTTTTATACTTATCGAACAAATCTTTTAGTTTTTAAGATTGCATGCTTACTCAAGTGTACGCGTACTAGACAAATTTTCGAACCTATTTTTTTCGATAAGAAAACCATATATGAAAAAATTTCATTTTACATTTTCGATTTATGTTAGTTTTTCATCTAAAATCACGCTCTACTTGCTTATACCATTAATTATAAGATACTCTGCGTAATACATCAATTAAACTTATTTTGACATATAAAGTTATAATACAAGATATGGTAGCTAGAAGCCAAATTATTTCCTAGAATCAATACTTATTGTTAGGATTGTAGTCAATGCATTGTAGCATGTACGTAATGGTAAGACATGCAATGATTTTAAAATAAAATCCATAACAAGATAAATAGCAAGCCTTTGTTGTAACTAAATGTGAAGACATGACAATTATCCTAGTAATTTTGTTAAAAAATTATTCACAGAAGTTTCACCTAGACAACATCATAGAAAGCAATGATATGACCTAATACCTAAACAACTTACTGTGTTGTAGATTTGTACGTATGATACCTAACGAGGAACACATCTTCGTAATATAAAGGTCTAGCACTACTTATTAAATTTGTCTTATATTTTTACTGAACAAATTGCACAGTTTATCTCACTAAATAACAATTATCGAATGATTATCTCCATTCACTCGACATTATGCGTTTATTTAATCCTTTTACTGCTTTAAAAGTTACTTTTAATTATTTTTCATTTTCGTATTTCTGTGTCATTTTTGTCTTAATTTTAGATATTTACTAATCGCATTTGTGACTCGATACCCCCCATCTTCAAAATTACGGTTTCTTTAAACGCACATAATGCAGTTAATATTTGTCCGATTTCTAGATATAGATTAAACTAAATTGAGCAATCCATGCTATATGCTGCCGTTAAGTCTGTACGTAACAGATACCTGGAGATTAATTCGAAGTAGATAGAGAGGAAAGGAGTAATTTTTAGAAATGAACCTTTTAGCGTATTAATAAATAAAAGTTATTTTGTGCTCACAATTATTGTCATTGTAATTTATTCAACGAAATATACGTGGCGAAAATAGTAAGTATTATTAACTAACAAGAGCAACATTAGAACTGGTAGTATCAGATATTTTGTAAATTTTATACAATTGTAGGACAATATATTGCATCCCAAGAGTAGGGCCTTAAACTCGAACTTTTCCAAAATATCGAAGTTAAAAATTTGACTTACAATTTTATATATACCAATTTTCTTTCTTTAATTAAAATTATATTTCTGCGTCTCTTACTTTCATTTTGTGCAGTATATTTTATTAAACTTATTGTTTCTTCTTTAGAATAGGAAATTCAGTTACACTTGTATTTATGTAATCAGCGATAATCTTCTGAACGGGCAATGACTAGATATCAGAGGTTGACTTATAAACAAAATAAGCTGTAAGGTTGCTATTACTTTAAAAAAGCTATTTCTTATTCATGTAGTAGTCCGGTTACTTTGTGTAAGAGACCACACGTATATTTTGTTTAAATATTCTGTCACGTCCTTTTACGTAATATGAGATTGTCAATTTTCTGTATGCTACTGAGTATTTTATCAAGAGTTAAACTTTAAGAACGTGAACTAAATTCTGAGCAAAAGGAACATGAGGGACACATATATCGGCAAGATAAAATAGAAGGTTATTTAATTAGAAAATAGGTTAGTATTCAAATGAGGTAGAAAGCAGAATACTGAAAGCAAAGATTTCTAGCCTGTTACCTTTTTAACAAACGGTGGATTAATTCAGAATTAAATTTCGTCTTATGTTAATAACAAGTGAATGTTCAGTTAAAGTTATAAAAGTTACGGGATGTTTCTAATTAGTTTCAGATTCACTGATTTTCGAATGCAGATTTGTTATAATAAAACAATTATACCAATATTTTGTTTCGGAAAATGCAAGAAATAGGGTTCTTAACTAGTTAGTGACTGAATTTATCGAAAAATGAATACAAAATATCTTTTTTGATTGACTGACTAATTCTTACTGTTTACCCTAACCTACAACATTTTTTAAAGCTTTTATGTAATTCACTTAAACAGCATTTTTCAATGGGGCACGATTTGTTTTCTGTTAAATAAAAATATTAACCCCTACGAATCAGATAAATTTAAAATTCAACGTGGAATTTATTGTATTACACAGGGAATTTCGAATGACGCAAGACCCGGGAAATTTAATAAAATGCTTTTTTATGATATAAACAGAGAAATTAAAGATATTTTGAATTGTCTGTTTCCAAAAGTTAAAGGTGTTTATGAACACATAGATAGCTTGAGATTAGAAATATTAAAGGATAAAATAGCGCAATTAAAAATGAACACATCACTTGGATATTCCGAGCGGTTCTATTTTTTTCGACACAAAATTATCAAAAAAATCATGAAATTTTTAAATTAAATTTTAAAAAACTGTCAATTATTCAATTTTAAATATTTTCTCATAATCCTAAATCATTCTATCGCCAAAAGTTTACAGATTAAAATGCCATTTGATTTATTGATTTTGTATGAGCTGATCAGTCGGAATCATGGAGACACTCAAATACCTTTTGTTCAAGATGGGTGTTTTCGGAGTGGTACAACTCATGTTCTTATGGAGATTTATGCCTAAAAAATTGTTTACATACTACTGAAATGTTAGTAAATATACCATAAAAACTTTAAAGTCTTATCTTTCTATTGGTTGTCAGAAAAAATTCCTAAAAAATGCTTAAAAAACCGGCCGTCACACGGGCTGACTCCCTTAACAAGACCTCTTTTTTTCTCTTTTCTTTTTCTAATTGCACAAATATCTCTTCTGATAGTTTATTAAAAGTACTCATACATTCTATTTAAAACATACTAGGTATTCGATAACATTACCGAATCTTATCTTAACAATTATCATTTTTTAGTATTTTTTAATAATTTTTCTTTAATTAATTTAATTTTAAACATATATAGATGCATATATTTTTGTACAATTATGTTATTATAATAGTCAATATACTATTAAAAAATAATTTTTACTTAAATTTTTTTATTAAAAATGTTTAATTTCTTACAAACAAATTTACAGTTTATTCTATCTTTTATTATCAAAATTTAAAAAAATACAAATTTGTCGAGATTGGAAGTACACATAGCATACGATCTGAATTCTAATTCTAATCGAAAACAATAAATTTGTTATTCCTGACGAATGCAATTCAATCGCGATCATGTAAACGTGTTATTTGAAGTTCGACTAGTGATGTAATAAACAACACGCTTTCATCAAGTATGTGTGGGATTTCATCATAGAGCGACAAAATTGTGTTGCAAGCGAGCGATACGATTTAATGAAATTGAAAACGTTACGTGCATGTTCGACATTAAAGAGATAATATAATGTAGAGTATAAAGTACAGAAATATGATATCTTAACGCGAGAAAAGAACACTAACTTAATTGATTTTCCTATATTTATGTTAATATAATTTATCGTTATTAAGGTAGTTGTGCTTAAAAGTATTTTTAATCATTTATCTTGACAAAATGAGTTTGATGGAAATTTGAGTAGAATTTTTAAAAGCTTTATATAAGAGAATTATAATTTATTATATTATGAAACTCCAGCTATTGAATACACACTTTCTTTTACAAAAAATCGATTTCTCTTGCACAATATTCCGAATTTATATAGTTTCATGGCCCTCTCGTGTTATTAACCTCACGTGCATTTGGTTTAAGCATTAACTGTTAAAGAATAAAACTCTATTGCGATCATTTAAACACGAAAACTTGAAGCTAAACTAGTACATGCAGCGAACAAGATGCTTGGGTCAACACATAGCGATTAATCGCAAATATGGTTTAACGGCATGTAACTGAAAGGTAAATATATCAGGTAATCTATCAAATTAAATGGACAGAAAAAATCAATATATGAGCCGTTATATTTGAAAGAGTCACAAATCCAATTTTGAAAAAATGAATTAAAACTTTATTCAAGTAAATATGAATATCTTCATTAAAAATTTATAATAACAAAATATTGTTGTAAGAACATTCCCATAAATTGAAGAACATAAATTTTATTGTAAAATATTCTATTATATAACTTTTATTCTTGAAAATAACGTAAGTCTACCTACTTTTGTTTTCAAAAACATACATTAAAATTTAAACTGTTAAAATCTAACCTAAATAGTTTGTAACATGATTAAAAATTATGGAAAATATCCAAATTTCTTCTATAAAGATATTAGTAAAAAGTTATTTAAAATGAAACTAGTCTTCTCTTAGTTTCTGATAGATTAGGATGATGAACGTAAAGAGTAAAATTAAATAAAAATTGTGCTTGAACCAATATATATTATATAATAGATTATTGACTCGTCAAAGAAAAGCGGCATAAAAACCCAACGTTATGTATATATAAACAAAGAATATAAGTATAATTATGGTTAGGTGATAAGCTCATGTTTTGCTCGTTGTATCGTTCGCTCTTCAGCAAATTATCCTGCAGTGTCTATGATAATTATTGCATGATACACTTACGACTAGCCAACACGTGGTTCTCCCTGGTGTATTTTTTCGCTATATAGCGAAGAATTGACTGCAGTAAATCACTATTCACAGGCCAACAAAGATTCGTTTGCACGTAAAAGGACGGTATATCGACGCGTTTTTTTTTAGACTGTCAGGCAATAAAGTTTGTGCCAATCGCCTGATTTATGAGTGGGAGGCTTCAGTAAGGAATGCGAGGAATGACAAAGGATGATGGAAGGGAGAATAGGTATATATGCGTGGTGAAAAGGATTGACAATCGAGCTTGCTAATACAGTATTGTAATTAGGACGAATGTTTTGCGAGAGCATCGAAGAAGTAAGTTCGGTAATATTTCCGTTAAGTAAGGCAAGTAGATTAATTTAGATTTTAGATACTTACTATTTTATTCTATCTCATCTCATTATATTCCATTATATCTTGTTAAACATTATTAAATATTAAACAAATAAAATAAATTAATAAATACATAAAATAAATCTTACAGTATTATATATAATTATAATATATATACCTATCAAACTTAATTATTTAAAAAAAAATTATTAAAAATTCTCGTTTTTCCATGCTTCTGACTGCACTTCACTCCTTAAGATTATTGTATGCGCGTGTGCATCTGTGTATTAGTTGCTTAAACTTATTGTAAATGCGTTTCGAGAAGAAAGAAAATAATGTATCAGCAAATTAGCTTCGATTATCGAAAGATGGCAGTTAAAAACTATCGATTGATGAGAGAGTATCATGAGAAAATTCCGAAAAGTATATCAAGTTTCGTGTGTATTAAAGATAGTTTATTTAGAGAGTTTTCAAGATTATAGCGAGTTGTGTAGATTACTGTCAGAATTGAACTAATTTGTGAGACTTATTAATTACTTTTATACGCTTTTATTATCCTTTAATTAATTTAATTCTATAGCAATTTATTAATATTTAACACAAAAAAATTTAATTTTGTTATTTTTATATTTACAGAAATAATACCTATGAAGATTCAACAAAAAAAGAGAATTATTGAATTCGATAATGAAGGTATTTTAATATTTTGACACTTTCATAACAAATTTTTACTTTTGGGTAAATTATTTTGTTTTAAATGAATGAGACTTCAGGATTGCTGATTTAACGCTTAGAAAAAGAAACTAATATATCACCTTTAGGATTATTATAAAGTAATGAAGAATTGTTGACAAACAAAAAAATTTCTTTTGTGTGAAATAACAACAAAATATATTATAATAGGATATAGTATGTTCGGTATACAATAATTTATTGCTAATTATTATTTGTCACTGAATGAACGAATGAATACTTAATCAACCATTCTAATTAATAGATTTATTTCATTGATCCTTAAAAACTAAATACATTAACTATCACGCTAATAACTGCTAATAGGATTATTCTTTTAAAATATGTATTCGTTAAAAGATAAAAATAGGAAATTCTATATTGAAAATCGAGCTGAATGTAATCTCATTATTTTAATGCATTTCAACAAATTGTACTTTTTATTAAAACGATTTCTAATCTTCATTATTATCCTTAGTTTAAACAATCTTCAGGGATTTTTTTAATAGAGCTAATATACTCGTGAAAACCTTTTGAGACCAACACTCACTTTATTCCATCCATTTTTTAAATCTAAGTGATAAGTAATATTAATGATTTCTTTTTGAATCTAGATACGTTTATGCATATAAAACGTAGATTTAAATTTATATTTTATTTACTCATTTTAGTTCTCATATTAACTGTACTAAAAATATCCGACATCGTTCAAAGTTATCACAATTAGCTTGTTAAGAAAGTTTGGTTTATCATACATCTTTAAATTAGTTGAACAACTTTTGTTCTATGATCATAGAGATCCTGTAAAGTGTGTATCAACATAAGTTAGTTGTATAGACTACATCTTCATAATCGTCGCTCGAACATGATCAATGCCTTAGTAATTCGTTTACCTTACCACACATAATTATATAGCCAATCTTTGCTAACATAAGAGGGAATGCGCTTTATATGTAACTCAGGATTGCGACGAGCCTGTTAGATCAATTTACTTTCTCCTACGTTGGACAGATGCAACCCTGAAAGCCAGCATTACACTAACGGAAGATCTATGGCCCGGTGTGGCTTAACGTATGTCAGTAGATCTGTTTGTGTTCTGGCTTACAAGTTAAGATATCCACTGAGAAAGTCTTTCCATGTTTGTAGTCTATTTCACAAAGGTGAATGGATCCAAAGATGAATACTTGAAAATTTTATTGAAAAGGGCACATCTTTAAAAAAAGTTATTTTGTACAAAAGTTTTTAAAATATGATGAAATTGTCAATTTGTAATGAATTTAATAAGTTTGATGAAATTAGAATGCGTTGGATATGAAATTAAAACAGAAGAAAATAAAAAGGGAACTTTTGCGAGATAGAAGTTTTATGAAAAAGTACTTGTACTTGTATTTCCCCTAATGTAGTAGAATTTTGACAATCCAAATTAATTGAAAGACATTAATGTTCGGAAAATAACAGATTCTTCGTGATATTTATCTTCATACATGTATTTAAAAAAAATAAATGTATATAATACATATAAATTAACATTTAACTGTTAACAGGTCAAAGCGATTAATTCCATTTCGAACCATTAAATCCAATTTCCATTGAATCAAAAAATAAAAATGAATATTACAAAAAAAAAAAAACGATTGTTTCTATGTTAAACACAAAACTTTCTAATTCATCAACATATTTTTTTTTATCAATATTCCTTTTTTTTGTTTAATGAAGTTTATTGGTTTGGAAAATTAACGGCTTTTATCGTAAATTAGAGCATCTAATAAAAGTATATTATCTACATAAATACTTTTATATATTCCATAACGTAATTAGTAATTTATGAGTTCTAAATCATTTGAATGCCTAGTTTTACTTTTTGAGACTTTTTTAGTTTTCAACGTAGAAAAATGCTGTCGAAAATATTTTGCAATAATTTGCTTTCAATTTTTAATGTCCTGAATCTTAGATTTGTGTTATGTGTTTCTAAACTTTTTTCTTCAACTTTGTAAACGAATAATTTTACATAAAGGCAGTGGACGTTTTTTCAATACCCATAAGGCTCATTTGTATATAAACAAAATATTTTTGTCTAGCTAGGACTTGCTACACGGCGTGAAAGGTGGCGATGCGCGAACGACTAGTGCTTCGAAAAATTTCGGAAACATTGACGCACGCTTTTTTAATTAATTAATAAATTTTTAATATTATAATATATTATAATGTTTAATATAATATTATAATATATTATATTAAAAATTTACAATAACGCTTCCGATCATACAGATACTTATCAATAAATTATTAAAAATGACCATAAAAATTGAAAAGAATTTGACTCTT
The DNA here is from genome assembly GCF_001313835.1 of Polistes canadensis. Taxonomy (NCBI): domain Eukaryota; kingdom Metazoa; phylum Arthropoda; class Insecta; order Hymenoptera; family Vespidae; genus Polistes; species Polistes canadensis. The sequence continues at coordinate 23,064 of NW_014569767.1, read as the reverse complement.
GTTTTGTTTTTTATTATTTAATAATTTTAAACTGCATTATATAAAACAAAAAATTTGGAATTGTTAATTTAACCATTTAGGGAGAGAGATACAAGTAAACTCACGAATTTTAGTCGATTTTGATTATTTTTTTTTTAAAGAATAATTTATTCTACATTTTGTAAACTGGACATTTAATTTATTTATATCCTTAACTATTGCCAAAATTTTTTGTTTGTTTTATATTTCAAAATGGCCGATTCACAGTCCAGTCTTCTGGGAAGGTCGCAGCAAGAGTTGTTGATTGGCGAGCATTGTAGCTTCTGTGATATTGAAAAAATAAAAAATTATGTGTTTATAATGTTATAGTTTCTATATGAATCTTTAAAAAATAGGAAAAAAAATTGGCTGAATGAAAGACTATAACAATTATTTAAATTTTAAGCCAAATTTTTCAATGGCTTTTGCTTCCAAAAAATATTTTTTTTAATAAATTTTTTAAATAAAGTAGGTATATTCGTAGAAAGTAATACTATTGAAAAGATATGTGCGAAATTTCAGAGCGATTGAAAGAAAAAATTTTTAGTTATCGTGCTCGCTGATTTAAAAAATAGTGTTTCAAGTAAAACGCGTTTAAAGTTTGGGTCCATAAAAATTCAATAATTGTAGTGACTTATCGACTAGTTATCAATTCCAGCGCCATATAATAATCTTTATATTATATATAGTAGCCTCGTGGAAGTCATCTTTCTCAAGAAGTTCTTGTTGTCGTGCTTGATGAGCTTCTTCAGTCGCTAATAAGTTGCGCCGATTTTTTCAAGTAACTTTCTGTTCATCTACTTTGCCTACGTATGATTATCAGCTAATTATAATATTTAAATTATTCATTACTTCTAAAAGAGATGTATATCCTTCATTGAACAAAAAATCCAGCTGCTATATACGCGATAATTTCCATAATTTTTAACCTTGAATGTAAGTGCTTTGGAGCGAGACGCCAAATGGTTGAGTTGAAACTCTCATTCGTATTCTGCGTATGGCCTCCCACAAATCTTTCTATTGTAGTAAATCATCTCGGGATAAATTTTAAAACATTGGCTTTACATACTTTTGAACCTCTTTATGTAGTGTAGGGTGTTGAATAAGTTTTAAGTTTTCTCCAAAAAAGCTTCAGCTTTTTGTCACTTGCACCAGCTGTCGGAACCGGGCGAACAATCTTAATGTTTTAGATTATCATGTGTTGAGCACATATGATAAATTTTTCGTTATCCAAATCGTTTCGTACAGAGTAAGTTCAAAAATTAACTGAACAGAACTAACAGCAACACCGGTTCTAACCTTCACTAATGTACTTTTTAATATCTATAAAGCTGTTCTTTTCTTATGTGACAATCAATATATATAATAATTTTAAAACATCCGTTCACTCAAATCTTTAACAATAGAAAGGTTGGAAGGTAAGGGCATTCAAAAACAAATAGTCAAATGTGTAGGAATAAAGTAGGTAGTTTAAAGTGTAGAAGGGTCATGTTTATAAGTTATAATATGAAAAATACTTTGAATTAAGTTTTAAAAATTTAGTGACATATTCTTAAGATGTTATACTATAAAAAATATTAATTTTTTTTTTAATTTTACTTTTATCTCCCCCCTTAACACTATCTTTGCAACTTATAATTTTTTTTATTCGTTTCATTTGTCAACAATAAATAATCTTGTTATTCAATAAAGCTAGCGACACAAAAAACTTTAGCTTCACTTCAATCGCTTGTGGTGCGCATTCGAATTTTTGATTTCTCTTTTTATATTCGAAGATAGCGGACTTTAGATATTTGGGGAGTGATTGCTTCTTTTCGTAGCTTGTACATGAGAGACTAATGGATCGATGAAATGTTGGTTATTTTCCACTCTTTTGGTCTGTAAGTTTGATTAAATGTTTAGATTTTCCCTTTATCTGGATCTCGGGAACGCTTTCTTAAGCAATTCTTGATAACGATAGTACTCTTTGTAGTTCGCTGTATGGTGGTCACCACATAGGAAACAAGTTGGCAGAGTTTCAACTGCTTTTTTGCATTCTACAGTTGGATGTGAACTTGCACATTTAACGCATTTATATTAGTGATGACTATACTTCTGTGTGTGACTGTATTTTTGGCATCTTTTGCATTGAACTATTTCTTTCTTTTTTAGGAATGGTTCAATTTTTACTATAGTATTATTTAAACGACTTATATTATGTACACTATTATTGTTTGGTTTTTGTTTCGAATCGATATAGAACATTGACAGCGGGTTGCGTGTTATTCTGTATTTAATATTGCTTATATTGATTACCTTATGCCCAAGCTCTTGAAGCTCGTCTTTTAGGTCATCAAAGTCAACAGAGTAATGAAAGTTTCATAGAACAACACGAAACGACCGTTTTTGTTTTAATAATGTCGCAATTTTTCTATAAGTATCAAAGTCAGCTGGTAAAACACGAACTTGGTTATTATTGACTTTAAATATATAGCTTTCTTTTTTAATCATTTCGTCTAAACTTCTTGTTAAGAATTGGATGTCGATTTCGTCATCTACGTATTTAGATTGGTGGGGGCGAAAGTACTTTTGACGAGGATTAAATTTTTAGCATATCTATATCCGTACTTGAACTTAAAATCTGTAATCGGTTGACACTACTCCTACTGGTCGTGGATGTCCATTATTACTGTCATCGTCTTTTCTTATTGTTAGTGTATTTTTGCTGAAGGGTGTAGTTACACGTCTGGGAGAAGTAACTATTGGCCATGGTGGAAACAAATTTGATGTTAGCATTTCCTGGTCAAGGATATGCGAAAGACTTATCTTCATTTACCTGATCAATTTGGAAGGTATTAACTATAACGGCTGCTTGCTATTTTATTTATCCTCAATATTTCCAATGTAAACAATATTAATCCTTAAAGCTCAGCTACTTACGTCTGTATACACCGAAGGCTAGAACGCAAATAAATATGTTTTACGTGTTGATATGTGTAGTCTTCATGGTTTTTTTTTAATTTGTTCAAAATTTAACAAAAACACTAACAATAGTCCATCATTCAATTCGTCGTAGATAATCAATGTAAGTGAGTGTTGGCGTGCAATTTGCTAATATGGAATAACAAAAAATATAGAAAAGAAAATTCATAATCCGTAATTGTTGTCCTGTAAAAAGAACTTTTTTAAAACTAGTTATAGCAATAAAAAAGAGACATAAATTACTATCTTTCTGTTTGATTTATTTTATATTATATATTAATTTTTTTAATCTTCTATCATACACACAAATCGAGCATGTAAGTAACGCATCTGACTCAGTATATATATTTGTAAACCAATTAAAAATAGCCAATACAATGTATCCATTTATTTCTACTTTTGTGAATTTTATAGTGGCTATCACAAAATAAAAATTCAGGAACTTTATATAGTATAAAGAATTGATAATTGGGATGAAATCATTATTATTAGTAGCTTTTTCGTTTGATAATTCTTCCCCTGGCAGTAATTCTAATAACATAATGTTAGAAAAAACGTTCTTTTATTATTTTTTCTTTTGGGTTGTACTGGAAAAAGCAATTTATTTTTAAGATTACTATCATTACTGTTACAAGTAATGACAGTTCTTTCTCTTATTAACTTTCTTTGAGCAATATCTCATTAGAAATATCATTCATAATACAAGCGTATTCTGATTTACCTCTAGAAATTGCTTCAGATAATAATATAATAATAATAATGATCTTTTAATTGTAGAAATATAACATAATATTATGTAATATTCAGTTGCGAAAGAATTTCTTTGTATTTTAATGCCTAAAGAAAACAAGTTGTAAGTATAAGTAAAAATGGTTTAAAAATATTTTACGTTAATGTTTAGTTTTTTACTGATATCATGACTGCTACTATACCTACTTTGTTCAATATTTTCCACGATTTCTTTGACTTTGTCGATTAAAGCAAGGTATATCTTTAATATCTAAAACCTTCAGATTAAAAACGTTTAAACCAGGTTATGCATCGTGTCCATAAACGTTACAAATTCTTGCAGCAGCATGAATTGAATTCTTTTTGTTTTTATAATCAAATTTCAAAATGTATTCTTTTTTATTTTTATTCATTTCTAAGAGGTAATAACATTAGATTAAAAAAAAATATCACAACTATTTTTTCAATACGAAGAGACTTTTTCCCCAAACTGAATATTATTGCAATAACAAGGAATGTGTATTAAATATAAAACATATTGTCAGTAAAGACACTCAATGTGTTTCGTATTGTGAACAAACGCATTTTAATTTAAGAAATTATCATCTTATCGATAAACTGTTTTTAAACTCATAATCAGTTAACTGTGACGACTTCTTTGAAAAGTGTGTACGCAAATTATGTTGCCAAAATTAAACGATGACGGCTATATTCGTCAAACATGTGTAGCTGTTCTATAACAGCTACATATGTATCTAAATCTCTATAGATATAATCTGCTTCTGTTGAATGTTATTGAGTAAAGCAAAGTGTAATACATTATAGCACTTCACAAATCGAACACGAATAGTATATTGATTCTTTTCGAATTGTACGTAAGTTCGAGATTTTTCCCGCATGGAATTTTCTCGTAGATTAGGATAGGAGGTTATGCTAAAATGATAAAAACAAGGAATAATTTAATGAAATAAAAAACTTGGTTGAGTCAATAGAAATAGAAGAATTTTTTGGCTCGTAAGGGAAAAGCCTTTCGGCATAAAAACCTTTTTTTGCGTCGCTTTAAGTTGCACTGTTTTAGACAGATATTAGAATTATATAATAGGCTTACAATTTAATACAAATATACTTATTCGCTCGATTAATATTCGTTTCGTTTGCGTTTACAAAGAGTCTTTGTATTGTAATAATGACTGATCCGCGTTGTGTGCCGTTAAAAGATGTATCCTCGAAGTCGACAGCAAGAGAATCTTGTTCGCAGCTACAAGTGTCTTTGTGATGCAACAATTGGCTGTTAATCCGTTTCTTCTTTTCAAAACTGTGTCGTCGATGTCATTCGGTACGAACGCTTTCGGAAGTAAGGGGTTTAGAAAAATTCTGGAACAATTGAGGCGCGCATTTTTAATATACATTCAACAATTGACGGTCGGAAACGACCGTACACAAATATTACTTTTGTAATAATGTCATTATTTTTGTGGAAGATTACTTTTTCAAGATGTGATTCATATATAATCTAGAAGATGTTTCCCGGTTAAACGTGTAGCATTTGTTTTGGTTGGCCATATATGTTTTAATTTGTTCACACTATATAAAATAAAAAAATATTCCTATAGTAATTATTTATATTTTTTTCGTCTTACTTCATCTTGTTCTCCAAGTATTTTATATGCCTTCACATTTACAAATACATTTCAGTTTTTACTATAACTGCAATTTTAATAGTAAATGATAAATACTTTTTACGCATGTCGAATACATTTGCTATAATACAAAATATTGCTATTTCTCCATGATATACTTATTTATCACAATTTATTGGTTTAGAATAAAAATTTGTTAATGAGATTAGTCATGCCAAAGTAATATTCTAAAATTTGCTTTACCAGAAAATTTAACAATTTAATTTATTCGTCGAAAACCTTTATATACTTTTAAACATGATAATGCTTCACTTTCAGTTACAAACTTTTAACAGAAACTTAAATGTCAACATGATTGTCTTCTGTAAAAAAACTAAATATCTCGCATGATAAACTTCTTTTTTTCCAGCCTTTGTTCGTCCACTCCTGGTTATAGGCCCCTTCTAATTTTTTTCAACTACGTTTACTCAGGGCTTTTCGATGCTAGTAAATTCTACTTGTCTATTCGATGACATCCACCCGTCTTAGTTGTCTAAAAAAGTTGTCAACTACTGACAAAGTCAATGTTGACTTTGTTTTTCCTTAGTTTTCCTTGGGTTAAAATTTAAAACTTTTGTAGACCGTAACTCATCTTTTTGCCTTGCGACGTGTCCTGTTCATTGCCATTTCAGTACAACTATTCTTTCGACTACGTCTGTGACCTTTTTTCTCTTTCAGACATCTTCATTTCTAATTTTATCTTTCAGGGAAATTTCTAGCATTGCTTGTTTCATAGACCTCTACATCACTCTCAATTTATTAGAATTTTTTACTGTTAGTGTTGCTGTCTCCAGCTCCGTTGGTGATGACCAGTAAAATAAAAATGTCCAAGACCTTTCTTTTTAAATTTTTGGGGATTCTGTTGTTTTTTTTAGAATTTGTGATAGTTTGCTGAAAGCAACCTAGGAAAGTTTTATCCGTTTCGTGATCTCTTGAAAATGATACTCCTTTCAGAATGTTATAATACATATTAGATAGTTTTTCTTATTGATGTTTTCTATTTTGTGGTTGTCTATTAATATTTGTATGTTTTTTCGACTCAATATTTTCGTTTTTGACAAGTTCACTTTTTCGTTCAGTTTTTGTTACATTGTCTGGATCTCGTTTTTGTTTTCCAATATCAACAAAATGAAATCCGCAAATCTGAGATTGTTCAGATAAGTTTTCGTCGATCTTGATATTTATTATCTCTCTATGAGAGATCTCTGAAAATCTCTACTAGCGTCAAGGTGAAAATTTTTGGTGACATTGTGTCTCCTTGACGTACGCTTCTTTCTACTTCGATATTGTTAATATTTAAAGTCTCATCTAGTTTCACATGTAAATTAACATTTTGTTACATGTTTCTAACTACTGCAATGTATCTAAAATCGATTCAGGCACTATTCATTTATTATACTTTAAGATGTGCCAAATCTCAATTGTAACAAATGCTTTCTGGAAATTAATGAAAGCTAAGTGTATTGGTATGTTATACTCCGATGTTTTCTTAATAATACTTTTCATTGCTTGTAGATGATCGGCTGTACTGAACCTTTTTCGAAATCCAACCTGCTTCATAGGATGATAGAAACCAAATCTTGATGTTAGTCAAATTGTGATAATTTTTGTAAATAGTTTGTATAATATAAATGGGACAGCAGATCTATAAATCTATAATTTTCTATGTTACTTGTGTCGCCTTTTGTAAGGATCGAAATTATTTCGGCATTTAGTAAAAGTCTCGTATTTTTCCTTTTTGTAGACATTTATTGAAAAGAATCGTAAGGGGTTTTTCTAAGACAATGATCATAGGTAGTTTTTATTATTTACTTGCCAAAACATTGCAGAGTTCTATATAAGAGTGTTATTTTACATTCGAGACATTTACCATATAAACGTAAGAATAATTTATCATAATATCATACTGAAAAAATCACTATTAGGAATTGAAGTCATGAACGACTTGAGGAAGATATAATATTGCTTAATTGGATATTGTTCGTCTATTTACTCTCTCTTCTACGGGTTCGAGGCACTTCTCTATTACGTCTTCTCACATTTATTCAATACTACCCAGAGAGGTCGCGTTTTTTTCCGCCTCTCTGAAGTCAACAGTACACGGTTTTGTAGATAGTTAATATCATATAATTAATCATATATAACGTAAAATTTAAGTTTAAAATTATTTTGAATTGTATGTTAGCGATGAACAAATATTAAATAGCACAGCGATAATAGACATACTGTAAAAAAAGAAATACATTTTCGCTATATTTTTCTCTATTGCATATTTATATTCTAATGAAAAACGATTGAACTCCTATTTATAAAACTTTTCCAAACAGAAACTATTTCCGTTATATTTGCATACTTGCTCCAGTCATACGTTTCATAAATTAAGGAAATGAATTTCGTCGCCTCGAATAGAATTTCTACCATAATCCGAAAACCATGATGGTTATTACTTCTCTATTGTTACCAAATTGAATTGTTATTGTCATTGACATAATTGCCTTAAAGATACAACATTCAAGAATGGTACTTATCCTCATAAAGGATAAATAATCACGAATTGGCCAATGTCCAAAAATCACAACGTTTTAGTAATTTTTATACCCACAAGCGAGTAATTTTATTCAGAAAATAAAAAATCCTTAATATGCCTTGTAGAGCATATGTGCGCTATTTAAATGTATTTGTGCTTGTGTGACAAAGAAATAAAAAAAATAATGAATGTGAGAGAGAGAAAGAGAAAAAGAAAAAGGATGAAAGAAATAGGAGAAGAAGAAAAAGAAGAAGAGTTAAAATAAGTAGATAGAAAGAGAGAAATATTTTTCTATCTAGTAGAGATATCGTATTCTTCATTGAATTTGTTCGTTCAAACTCCTGATCGTTTGAAAAATTTGAACAATAAATATCAAGTTTTTATCGGTTTGTTTTTCATCTTTTTGTAACTTTTCTTTCTCGAAAATCCGACTTTAACTTCGATTTACGTCAAAGTGTTATTTTCTTTACTCTAAACGTATAATAACTTATTTATGTAGACGAAAAACCAATTAACCGGGAATTTAAACCACATTTACAGTGAGGAAGAGAAAAGGCAGAGAGGGAGAGAGGGAGAGAGAGAGAGAGAGAGAGAGAGAGAGAGAGAGAGAGAGAGAGTGAAAAAATGATAGGATCAGTAAAGAAGTAAAAAGAAAGCTCAATAAAAACTTTGATCATGTTGTTTTATAATTTCTCGCCATCACATTTTATCCTGTATTTGCTTACACGATATTGAGTATTGAATCGTGAAGATTGTGTTAATAAAACATAAAACGATAATTACTCACAGGCAATATACATCAATAATTGCTTCAAATTTTTTTAATAACACATTCTCGTACGACCACTAAAGTTAATAATTAGCTATATTATTAATCGTTTAATTCCTCCAAGTAACTATTATGTAATTTTATTAAATTTCTTTTTTTCTATTGTTTTTTTTAATAATATAGTATAATGATTATATTTCATAAGATTATATAAATATAATTATATTAATAAAATATGTAATTATAGAAACATTTTTCACCGTTTTTCAATGTCGATTTTAAGCTAAAATCAATTTTCCATTTTAAGAAAATTTTAAAATGTATTACCCATCAATAAAAAATCGAAAAATTTAATTACTTAATAATATGACGTACTAGTACATTTGAAAAGGCAAATTTTTATTCTACACACACAACTAATTGTAAGTATAATAATAATTGATATACGTATAACACACATCTGCTGCTAAATGGCTGTTGACTCGTGTTATGGGAAACGACTTGAATTTTGTACATAATTTGAGGGAAGTAGAAAGGAATAATTTTTTCTCATCCAAAATATTATAGACAGATTAAGCGACTTTTACCAGATGGCACATATTCGATTCTCATATGTATAAAAAAAATAATTCATAATAATTGCAATAAATAGTATATATATATATACAGTCAAACCTCCTTTAACGCGGTAAGTGCGTTCAGCGTTATATGGAAACCGTGTTGTATGAAACTCGGATTTAACCGTACAAACCAGGCTAATTCGTAACGGAAACCGTCTACCGCGTTGTATGGAAACAGCGCTATAAGAAACTCAGATTTTAGTACAAATCACATCATTCGTACCGCGTTATATGGAGACCAAAAAATGCAAAAGACAAGATAAATTATAAAATATTTTTATTGAATTGAAGAGTTCATATAAGAAAAATGATTAAAAAAATGAAACAAAAACTAAACTAAAAAACTGTTTTCCAACAAAAACTAAACTAAAAAACTGTTTTCCAACAAAAACAAGACAAACTTTTGTAAAATTATGTAATCTTTCAGCATTCATCCTCGCTGTCAGATATGAGTCGCCTAACTCGTCCTCTTTTAATGGGTAAAATGTCTTCCTTACTTGGTTCATCTTCGCATTGGTTTTCATTTACAGCTTTTTTTTATAACTTCACTAAAACCTCTCTATAGGGAGCTAAGCAATTTCAATTTCACTATTTTCTAATCTGTCAAAAATGGTTTAGAAAAGTTGGCGTGTGTAGTACATTTTTAAAGTTTGAATGATTCYTTGGTCMAAAGRTTGTATTAATGRCGTGCAGTTAGGAGGAAGGAAGACAATTTTCACATTTGGATGATACAGTTCTATGTTGTGGCAACCAGCGTTATCAAGAATCAATAAAACTTTGAAATACA
>NW_014569767.1:8671-12814 GCF_001313835.1 Polistes canadensis | reverse complement strand
AAGGTCCTAGATGGTAGTTTTTTCCAATATAGTGCCGTTTCATCGTCGTTAAAAATCTGATCAGGTGACTAAGGAACTTATGGGATGTTCTTGAACGGAAACCGCGCTTTAAGAGTACCGCGTTAGAGGAGGGCTGTCGCAATTTCAGCACCGCGTTACATGGAAATCGCGATCTGCGAGTGCCGTTTTATAAGAGGTTTGACTGTATATATATATAAGTAGTAATAATTATAATTATTAATAATAATTAAAATAATCAAATAATTATCCAAAATAATCCATATTCTGCCCGACAAAGAAACCTTCAATTTCAGTCCAATGTTAAAATGGGGTATGCTTAGTGATCTGCTTATTGTTCCGTTAAATCTATTATTTCCTATTTTAATTTCTTTTGTTTATAATTTATAAACTTTGGATGTTTATGCATGATAAATATGTAAGAAGCATATGATATTTATGCATGAAAAAATATGCAAATATATACAAAATATTTGTAATGTTTTATTATCATTATTGTGAAATATTGTAATTCGAATTACAGTATGTTACAAGCATCTCTTCCATTTAAAATGGTGTTATTTGACGACTTTTATCTAAAAAAATTAGTTGGTATGCGGAAAATGACCGTTACACACACATATCACAGGAATTAATTGGTGCATACTTATATTTACTCCAGCAACATTCTGGTATTTTTATCGGTCCTTCAATAAATTGATTCGTCAAAATTTTGGAGACTTTTATTAATATAGATAGTCCTGTTTTTTTTTCTTTAGTAAGTTTAGCTTTTTGAAAAATTTTTTCTCAACAATAACCAGGTATATTGCTTAGATTATTAATACAATCTACGTAATTTAATTCTAATAAATTAGTTTCTAAGTTTTCCATTGAACACGGTAAAAATCTAAAAACAATTTTTAGAAACATTAAATCTTGTGCGAATCTTACTTGTCGGAGCAGATCTTTTGTAATCTTAATTGCAGCAGTATCTTTTTCGTTAAAACTTTCTAATATAAAAAACCTTCTAATATAAAAAATAAAATAACTAGACTCCGCCTAGTCAACTCCTAGAGCTGGTCCTAAGCCCAGACAAAGGAGAGGGTTCGAGGGTGAGGTTAGCAACCTACTCTCGGTAAAAACAATAAAATCGCTCCCAGAAATAGCAATAAAAAAGGTATTATAACAGGATAAAGTCCTAATAAAAAGAAGAAGAAGAAAATAAATACGTTTATTCCAAAAAATTCTTATTACTAGATTTTTGTATTTTACCTACATTTTTTATTTTATCAAATTGTTCGGTATAAAATAATGAAGCTTCAATTCACCAAATCCATCTAATTAAAATTGGTTCTGGTGGAAAAAGGGTATTTTATAATTGTTTTGTATACGCTTTAATATGAAATGGTGCTTTTAGGAATATTTTCTTCACAGATGATATTAGTATATTAATAAGTGAAAAACAAATTTATATAATACTTCCTTAATTATTCTGTGTAGACACTGCATTACGCATATAACATGTATCATGCTTGTAAAGAATAATATTAATTTCTTTCCTGCTTTTACCATATATGGTGCTGCATTCGTTGTAAGAAGCAGAACTTTTTCTTCACTACCATTTTAGAAGGAACTTCTTAAAGTTGAATTTACAAGTCGAGATACAGTTGCATAATTGAATTCTTCTATTGTTTTAGAACATAATAAGTGCGGTTTTGTGGTTTAATTCTAACAAAGTTTTCCTGTTATTAAATTTGCAATATATTGCTCTGCTGCATTGATCGTTTTGTCTGCAGAAATTCATATGTTCTGCTATATTTTGTTTAATTATCTAAATGCTTGAATTATAGCAATTGTCTAACTATTTTTGCGTAATGTCGATTCATCCGGAATCGAATGATTTATATATTTTCCAAGAAAATTTTTTCATATATGGTTATTTAAAGAGTTCCATTGTATTTAACGGCGACCATTGCTGACGTTAGGTCTTTGTAAAATTCATTTTTTTTAATTTAATGGTTGTTGCTCACTTTCTCTTTCACATGGATCTTCAATTCATGTTTTTTATGTTTCAGTGTATTCATATGTTTCACTAATTGCCACTTTCTTTCGCATTTCTAGTCCAGGCAAATTAGTCATATGAGGGCAAGAATCTCGGAATGAGAAGGTAGTCGGCTATACACTTGTATAAACCGTTTATTTCAACACCCTAAAACTTGTCTCAAAACCTACTTATCTTAGGGTGTCTGCGTTTACAGATATTCCAAGGTCAAAGGTCAAAAAATCGATTTTTTACACATTTATTGCAAATATTTCGTTTCCTATGAGTTTTATGCTATTTGTATATAGTATAAATATTTGTTAAACATTTTTKTTATATCTTCAACCATTTTCGAGATAGAGGGCAGAGCGCGCGCAGTGTTTATCTATATACAGTATCTTTCGATGTCAACCTGTAGTCCCGATTAAAAACACGCCGTTTAAAGTTTTTAAATTATTAATAAATRCATAATTATAAATGATTCGCATTTTTTATTAACTATTACATTATCATTAATCATTTTTTTTCAATAAGCTGTTAATATCACAACAAAACAGGCCAGAGATGATGCGGATGTTCTTATTATTGAAACAGCTATTGATGAATCTAAACTTCAAAAAACTGCTGTTATAACTGGAGAAGATATAGATTTACTTGTCATTTTAATTAGGCGCACCCTATCTCATCAACAAGAAATTTTCTTTAAAAAAGTTGGTAAAGGAAATGTAAAAACTGAAATATACTCTTCCAAAAGTYTCGATAAATATCCTCSTTCTAAAAAACACATATTATTTCTGCACGCAATAAGTGGCTGTGACACGACTTCTGCGCTCTTCAGAAAAGGAAAAAAAAGTTTTGTAAAAACACTCGAGAAACTTCCGAATTTGGATCACACAGATTACTACAGATTTTACAATAAATACTACTTTCATTTTTTCATCAATAATGAAATTTAAATCGTCATTAATCCAACTTTTCATTAAGAAAGTTTGATTTTTTCGAGCTTCAGACATTTGTTAAGTATTGTAAAAAACTTTAATAATTTTACACAATTTCAGTAGAATCAAACTAATCCGACTTCACCATTTGAATCTCAAATATTAATTGCATTTCAAATTAAATATTTAACGCTCAGTGAGTGACTCAAAGTCATGAAAACATACTTTATCATGATCTATATTTAATATATTTTACGTTTAATTGCACTTGGAAGTTATTATGATACATTAAAGTGTAAAGACAGATAATATATTTAAGTATTTATCAAAGATATTCACCATCAGTATGAAATATGCATAGATAAGACAAATAACAAAAAAACATGTGCATTAATATACTACTGCATATGTTTTTGAACGCAAATATACACTATGTAAAAAATGCAAAAAAAAAATGTATTTTGAGCACCTCCTGATTATAAAAGGTACTTGTGCCTTGGTCTCATTGCTTTATCTGTTTTTTTATAAAAATATGCATTTACATAAACATTCGGAGTCTAATATAATCTGATAGTAGAGTGCTTTTAAAGGAACTTCATAAAACATTTTGTTCTTATTTCCACCATTAGAATATGCTCCTGTAGTTTGGCTTGTAAACTCTAGTACACCCTGTATATTGTGTTGCGATCCGGCCTGAGTTGTCCTGGGGAAAAGACTATTTTATAATGTTTTTATGATTTTTTATTTCTTTTGATGTAAAAATAATAATGATCAACTTACTATTACACATAGTATAACACTACAAAATAACACTTGATTCCACCTAATGTAATAAAGAATATTTGTGAAAAAATAGATACTTTATTAATTTACCATAATATTATCAAAGAATTATTTCTTATGACTCTTGTAGGAAAGCAATATTACTTTCACTTCTGTAAAAAATGCTTAAATGATTTTAATATAATTGGTTAACTGTGAGTATGGTAACATAACGCTCGACACTCGATGGCCAAGACGAAAAATTCTCGCTAAAGCTTGAAAAAATATCAGAAATATATAATACAGAACACTCAACAATCGATGGCCCAAACAAAAAGAATCGATATCGCTTAAAGAAATATTATCCATTTCTTTTCTCACTCGCACTCGCATTCACGACCGAGA
>NW_014569767.1:0-8570 GCF_001313835.1 Polistes canadensis | reverse complement strand
TTGCCCCCTCTTTTACAATTACCTTTCACCTTCATTTTCTCGCTTATTTTTTCAAATACGAAGATACACCTTAGAACATTTTTTATGTATTTTTCAATTATCTACAACTTTTGTTTGAACTTTTTTTCGATTAAATGCCTAGATTCTAAGATACGGTCATTTTTTACCCTTTTTTACCCTTTTTCTCGTAAACGCAACATCGTATTGCAAAAAAATTAGCACCATTCGATTTAGCGACGTCGAATTACTATTGTGTCAAATTGTTGAATAAGTACACCTGAAAGTTTCTCATTTGCCTCTTATTGACTGGCCTAATATAGTAATTTGATATTCTATAGAATACCAAAGTATTATGTTCAATGCTTAGGAAAAGTCTGTAAGAATTCTTGTTTCTGACTTTTTCAAAAGGCGCTTTGCATTGATGACAATGCCGAGGAATTACTAGCAATGGCGGATTTCTGGCTAAGACGGTAACATATATATAAATGATTTTTCTTTTTTTATTAAATTTACAACTGTATTATTAACATTTATTTACTTACATAATTTAAACATACTTATAGTTTGCATATGAAAAAATCAGAAAAATAGTGATGACCTTTTATTACGAACTGACCGAAAGGATCCTGAATAGTTTTTTTCTGTGCTTATAATTGTATAAGACTGTTTTAGAATTTGGCTAGATTACACTAGCCGAAGAATATTTCTGAAGGTAGTCGATATCGGTTTCTCTTTGCATCAGTACAGCTATTTCCTTTAGGAGCACTATGTCTCCTTCCTTCATTGTTATAAGAACGACCCAATGATACCTACGATCAATCGGAAGCCATCCTTTTCTTACGGTACAGAGTTTTGAGAAAAATTCTAGGAGCAATGGGAGGTATCTTCCATTACTCCTTCCAGGTAATCTTGAGTAAAGGAATAAGTGATCTGTGATTAGTATCAAAAGAGAAACACTAGCTGCGAGCAACATAAAGGAGTAGTTGGCAGTTAGACTATAAAAGAGTATCTGTAATATCATGGAGAAGATTTAGAGGAATTAGAAGGAGAAAATAAGGTATATTAACGTTACATAACTGTTGCATTGGGTCATAAGTTAGTCTTATATTGGACAAGTTTGAGTAAGATGTTATTGAAAACCGAATTGTTCGTAAGAATCATAAGGGCTTAATTAAGCACACTTTATCAAAAATAAAACTATTACAGAATAAAAACTTACAACTCTCGGCTGTAATTATACTGTATATACTTTGACTACACCTTGACCTGACAACTCTTAGTCATACCTTTATATTTTGTTATAATTCCTCGAAAATTTACAACATTTGGTATTAAATTGTTTCCATTTATCAAGTGTTTCTTATAATATAATTCCACGTCTACATTTCATCGAGAGTACTACAGTCCTCTGAATAAAGAAATCGACCGCGAAACATACAGTTGACTGGTTAAGTAATTTATTTTTAAGCTTCATCCTGCATCACTGGTAATATAATTAATTTTTATATATTTAAAGTAATAATTAAATATAGTTCGAATTAATAATCACATTTTATTATAAGTATAAAATTGAGCGTTTATGCTATCACTAGTTTTTCTACTGTATTATATATTCGCATGTTTTCTCGCAGATCAATATTCTCTCGAAAAAGTAAAGGTAGCTTTTAATGTGTTTTATATGAAACAATACGATGTCAGAGTTTATCCTTTTACCGTTGTTAGACTTGGGATGTGCTTGTTACTTAATTTTATAGCGGACGTTGACAGCACTAACAACTAGATATATTCTTGGCACTATCTCTTTTTTTCTCATCTTTTTCTTTTCGTCTTTTCTTCTTTAGAAATTTAAACTAAAAACATAGCTATATGGTTGTTATCATCCGTTAATAATAATTTTCTCTTCTTTTTATTGTTTATATTAATCGGAAAGTACTGCTTAACAGAGTTGTGGTAGTAATTTTCCTTTTCTCAGTAATTCAACTTTTTAAACATGCTGTCATTTACAGGAAAGATTTCAACGGAATGTTAGAATGTAATAATTTTCTAATTACTAGTTAAATATTTTCCATGAAACTCAGAATATAGATATGTCTACAAATTAATTTAAATTTTTTAAATATTTCTTAAGGAAAGAAAATTATTTAGAAAGCTGAAAATTTACTGTATTCATAGATTTAAAAAAAAACGAATTGTCTGACCTTATTAAAACTTTCTGCATTTTGTATTTTATATTTTGACTATTTAAAAATATATAATTTCTTTTATTTCAAATGAAGAGTTCATAGCTCAAAGGTCACATCGGTAGTTGCAAAACTGCTAGAACTCTACCATTAACTGTAATTTTCTTTAAATATAATAAAAATACATATGAATAATTAGCTAGATGGTAATTTATAGTTTAGCAGAAATTTCATAAAAAATTACTTGTAGTTCACCAAAAGCGTATGGATTTAGACTTTATAAATATATTTGGTTCATTTTTTGCACACAATTACAACCGATGTTAGAATTCCAACAGTTTTAAAACACCAATATGTCTTTTCGAGCTGTATCTCTGCAAATGTGTCAAGTCAGTTAAAATGTGAAATAGAAAGTGAACAAAGTTGCAATAATTTTAGACAATCCTTTTAATTTAAAAAAATCTTTACGAAACAGTTAATTTTCAACCTTCTAAATAGTCTTCCCCTATTAAGGCTACCAGAATTCTAATTTTAAATAAGATAAAATTTTTGTAAAACTTTATAAAAATTTGTCAATCACGTTTTGATTATAACATGACAAATTAATCATCACTTGAAGCATGTTTCAAGCTCATAGCAAGTTATATCCAATTTTAAAAATCGTAGATTATAGAGCTAAATTTTATAATGATTCCTTTCAAGATTCATTATACATATGAAATCTAAAATCAATGAGTTGTAATTACTTCAACATAACATTAAAGTAGAATCTTCAATTTGAATCTTAAAAATGAATAATTAATTTTATCTTTACAAAGACGCCCTGATTAATAAAAACTTTTGTCAGTTTTATTAAAAAAGTATAATTAAAAGTTTTAACAAATCAAATTAAAAGAATTATTAAATATTTATAAGAGTAATAGCATTATTATAAAACTTCTTGTTTCTTAAAAAGCATCGTAAGAATAAAATAAATAAAGAAAATAAATTGAATATGCATTAGTGAGTAACGTCTCAATCAATATCAAAATAATTGACTGGAATGAAATGCTAATACCATGATTTTGAACGACGTGAAACATTTTTCCTCGTTTCATCTAATATGGGCTGACTCATTTATCAATCTAATAATGAAGTCATGGCACCGCGTACACTCTACATCACCACTGATTTGTAGTGCTATTCAACGTTTATTGGATTACTCTAAGAACCTTGGTTTACCATTACTTGTATGTAGACATGAAATCTATCGCATGTCAAGGTACAATAGTGATACTATCTAATATATTATAATAGCATAACATAAAGCTAACATAATTAAACCGATACTATAATAACATAATCTAACAATAAGTGTACAAATCTGATCTTATGTAACTCTGCGGGGTGCACTTTTATTCATATTATACATTAATGAGACAGTCTAATAGGTGCTTATTGACATCTTGAAAGCAAACTGTATACCCATCTATAAATTCGTATTTGTGCAGAGTTTAGTACGTTTCGCCAGACTTAAGATCAGTCTCATATTTCAGTATAGTCTCCGTTCATTCCTTCTACTTGGTCACTGTTCAGTCACTTTAATGATAGTTCAGTTTCCGTCATTTATATTCATATAGAATAGGTAACTGTATCTAATATGAAACATCTGATTTTAAAAGTTTATGCTAAAAGTTAAGAAATTGTTTTCGGGGGAAGTTACGTTAAACGCTTGAGAATATTAATAGATTTTTGTGTGTTAATGATATTTCATTTTGTAAATATTTAAGATAAAAAAGTAAGATAAACAAAAAAAACTAATTTAAAATATTATATTTAATAAAGCATATTAAATAATTCGAAAAAAAAATTTTTTTATTTTATTAATTATTTTTCAGTTTTGTAAATTTACTTTATAACAAATTATTTGTTTTCATCTTCTACATATTTTACTCGTGAATGACATCTTAAGCATTATATTTTCAGTGACTTTGATATTTTAAGAGGGATGTAAAGACTTATTGTTAGAACTTAAGGGCTAATAGAATAAGTCTTTATTTCTTCGAGTCTTACAATAAACTACGCCTTTCTCTATTTTCATACGTCGCTCTATCTATGACGAATCAAAAACTAAAGTGAAACTGAACGAAAAGATTTGAATGATTTTAGATAATTACTATAGTTAAATAATCGGGAAATACACTAAACTGAGACTAAACTGAAATGAGTGGATTGACTTTTAAAAGGAAAATCAACAAGTTCGTTTCTAAAGCGTATCAAGAATGTAGCAAATGCAAATATGTAAACAAAATAAGGGAAATTATACTTTTATTTTAAATAAACAGAACTTTTACT
The DNA here is from genome assembly GCF_001313835.1 of Polistes canadensis. NCBI lineage: Eukaryota > Metazoa > Arthropoda > Insecta > Hymenoptera > Vespidae > Polistes > Polistes canadensis. Next base: position 4,056 of record NW_014569767.1, on the reverse strand, counting down.
TTTATTTTAATTATAACAGAAATATGCCTATTCATCTATTTTTTAAGCAAACTAAACGCATCCATGAATTTTTTAATCAAGACATTTTATTTTTGACTAATAAGAAAATAAATAAATCAAACTAATTTTCAACTTTTATACGACGACTGATATTCATGTTTTGAACGTAAGAAAAGTAATTCTTTTCTTATTACACACACCTTCAAAGAAATCGATTTCAACGTTCAAATATTCTCGCCTTTAATATCCAGACGAAAAGTAATAGTGAGAAAAAGAAAGAAAAGCCAATGAGAAAAGAAAAAAAATTCAATGAAACAAGATCAATAAAAGTCAACAAAAAATAAGCAAAAAAGGGACAACATCTATAATCCGTTTAATGAGTCTCGTAAAAGACAATGCCTTGCTATTTGTAGTACCCCACTGTCTCATATTGACCTTCCAATCGAAAACAAGGATCGAAAAGGGAGTTAGTGAACAGAGGGAGACTGTTCCACTCATAGTCCTTTGTGAATTCTAATAAATGGGGCTTCAGGAAAGACAAGGATACCAACCTGGTGGACGTTTCACCTTGGACTTTCTACGAAATGGGAGAAACTTAGCTGTATGTTGGTGAGACGATCAATATTACACATCATTGGAGAACTAAGAAGGAACGAGAGGAAGAAGGGAAAATCGGGAAGGGAAGAGCAAGAAAAGAAAAAAGAGAGAGAGAAAGAGAGAGATATGTGCAACCAACAGGTGAAGCAATGTCGTGTAAGAGACTAGGGGCACGAGGCCAAGGGGAGAATATAAAATTACATTCTACCGTTAGATAGAAGTTTACGTCTGACCAAGCTTGCTAAGGGGTGAGTCTCTTAATGGACATTCTATCTTGGATTTCTCATGGCCTTCCTACACCAGCTTTCCACTTCCGGAATGAACGCACACCAATAGCACTACCTGCATTTAGGGGAAACCACGATAATTGCATTTTGGGTCAATTAGAAAATCGATGAATCTATGTAGACGAAATCACTTTGGTACGTTTATTTGTCGGTTCGATGATGTTATATAACTGAACAATTTACCTAAATTAGAATTAATCTTCTCTTGACGTTTTGTGGTTAACGATTTTGACACAGAATACCTTGTTTCTTAGTGTAAAGTTATTGGTCTAGTCGATCGGTTATCGAACGATTAATGTAAATGTGGTGTATTCAACGATCGCATTGTTACGTGATGTAGAATATTTTAAAAAGTAAGCAACTAACCACTATTAACTGCATTACTTATTTAACGTAACTAAATAAATATAAATAATAATAATAATAATAATAAATTTTTTACATTTACATACAATACATTATTTTAAATTTAATGTTTGTTAAGCTAATGTTAAATTATTATCTTAGATTAATCTTAATATTTTTACATAATAAATAAAAATTCACACTACTTCAGTACCCAATTATGGTTCTCGATTCTATTATGATTCAAGATTCCATACGATAATCTTGAGCGTAATCGAAACTTTTCTCTAATTTGTAAGTATAATGTAATATCTTTTAAATATACTATTTGATTCTTGCCGATTCTTGTTTAAAATGGCATAAATAACAATAATATTTTTTGATCAAAGAAATCGTTTACATAAAATTCATTTAACCAAAAATAAAAAAAGCAAAGAGAAGTAATTAATAATTTTATTTTAATAAAAATTAATAATTTATTTAATTTGTAATCTTATAATATTTTCCAAGTTAATAATTATCTTTCTACTGATTGGTAAAGGTCTTAAAATAAATTAAATTGTACGATATTTTTTAAATGGTATAAAACACTGAAATAAAATCAAAATATTACATTACATCATTAGACCAAATTATGTTTTAGTCATAGTTAGCGAACATGTATACATTTATTTTTGCATGTCTGTATCACAATGAATATGACCTCGTTATTACTATCACGATCGAATTTTGAACGTACTATGGCGATAATGTCCATTCTCGTAGTTGAACGAACGTTGATAATGAATGACAAAGGCTAGAAATTTGGACTTGTCGTATTATCTGGCATACTATAGTACTACAAGCTGGTTAAGAAATCTCGGATTCTAAAATTACAGAATACAAGAGTAGCGAACTCGAAGGAGCAATTTGTTGTTACAGTTTGTGCATCTCAGTTATTTTTAATAAAGCAAAAATCCACATAACCAATAACTTTTATTCAAAGAATTATTCAAAATTTGTCATCTTTACGTGATATGTTCTTTAAGAGATTTAAAATATGTAAAGTAAACATAATCGGATAATATTTTTTTGTTAATAAAAAACTATACCATGGTCATATTGAGTCATGAACGATGAAGGGGGAAAGGTTATAGAGGATGCTAAAAATTCTTAAATAGTTTACTAAGTTTCATAAAATCGTAAATTAAAAAGCGGCTACGTTCTTCCTTTCCTTCTTCGTTAGAAGATGTGAACCTCAAATTTTCTTACTTACAGCTGATGTCACGTAAACACTAATGGTTGAAACGGGAATATTCTTCTTGATTCGATTTACTTTTTCTTGGTAGAAAAGTTACTTCTCTCATAATATTTTTTCTTTTACTCCTTATACAGATTTACAAATCTTATCGATCCTCTTTAAAGTTCATCTGCTTATTCTGCTTGAAGTGCTAAAAAAAAGTTTGCTTTTGTTTGTTTATTGTTGTGAAAATACGATATTTGACTCCGTCTTATTAATTAAAAGTCGCTATTTTTATATTTCGTTGATCATTAGAATATAAAAGATAAATATATAGAAAGAAATATGCGTGTGTTCTTATTTTCTACAATTTGTTGAGTTTAGTAAAGTTTGAAAAATAGTTCGATTACGTCCTTTCGTCCCATAATTTAAATAATCGAAAAAATAAGATCGCTCTAAATAAGTGTATTATAAAAAGTATTAAAAAAATAATTCATTATTTCAAGTCGAAAGAAACGATTTATTCAACGGATTGACACGAAAAATGCATTAAAACTTGTTTTTTCGTTAGTAAATCTCGTGATCTTTGTCGGAGTAATCGTTTTGTTGGCTCTCCATGAGCATCGAATTTTCCGAGGTTGACGTTCCAAGCGTGGATTCTACGTCATCTATACACACGTACACGCGCGCACACAGAGGCGAACTAACGGCGCAATAGTATTGTAGCTTTTGGAGAGCAGCGTCATGTTAACGTCAGCAAAGCGTGTTGGATGAGTTCGCTGTCATTACATCCGTTCACTGGCGGGCAATCTTGGTGAGGAGTACATTCAGATTTCCTGGTGCAAACAAAAATGCAGAACTCGTATCAAAAAAGGTGGGAGAAAACTCCAAGCTTTTTCTGGCTTTCGAACATTTTTGTGAAAACGACGAGTCGGTTACAAAAAGAAAAAGAACACTCGTAATCATTCAAATGTACATACGTTTCTTATACATTCATATATCGTTTTCTTTTTCTTTTTACCTCTTTTATCATCCTTTCCATCTCACTTTTTAGCAATTTATTGGATGCTTGTAAACATTCGGGGAATTTTCAAATTATTTATATATAATTTTTTTTTCTTTTTATTCTCCTTCTTTTATGAGTTCGAGTCATTTCTCTACAAACACCTTCTCACACTTATTCAATACTACTACAGAGATCGCGTTTTTCTACCGTTTCTCAAGTCAACAACACATGGTTTTTGTTTTTTGTCACTTATCCATGTTATTAACCGTGTCCATCCACGGTGCTTAACTTTAGTGATCTGCCGGAAACTAGTAATCCAACGTGGCTAGGCCGGTTGACTGAGTTTTTAATATATATATTTATTTTATAACCGATGTAAAATACCCCACCCTTCTAACAAATATATTTTTTTAATTGACTTTATATATATATTAGGGTGAATCAAAAAAAAAACTTTTATTTTTTTTTTGGATCTGACACACAAAAACTTGTTGCTAGGCACCTTTAGAAAGTACTCACCCAGTATGGGCTTTTAATTTTAATAGGAAGATCCTCCTCATCGCGGTTTTTTATTTTTTTCTCAGTCCAATAGAAAAAAATTC
>NW_014569766.1:189408-275241 GCF_001313835.1 Polistes canadensis | reverse complement strand
GGACTAAAGCGCGGTCGTTGAGATAGAAATAGAAAAAGAAAAAGAGAGAGAGAGAGAGAGAGAGAGAGAGAGAGAGAGAGAGAGAGAGAGAGAGATAACAGAAATTATTCCAATGTAATATTCGGTAAGCGTGCTAGTTAGGGGGAATCGCATGTTATCGAAGGGTAAAGATAATGAAGGTATAAAGCGGTATCATTCGTTTCGTCCTTCGAAACACGGATGAGAAAGTGTAAATCGTAAAAGACGTGCACATATATATATATTAGTCCTGTCGGTTGAAATTTTTTTACTCTGTCATATCTGCTTCCTCCCTCTCCCCCTCTATTTCTCTCTTCTTCTTCTTATCCGGTTACCATGCGAGATGAAAAAGGAGAACAAAAAATGAGAGACGGAGAGAAAGATATCGGATTCTTTGACCCACAATACAAGGGAAAATGAATAATACCGCGTGCTAGGAGAACAACGTTATAGCTTCTTGCTAGTTCTTTTTACGAAATGGAAAAGACGTATATTGATTCAAAGGGGGCAACAAGCGTTGTTTACAACGACTATCTCTCTCTCTCTACCCTCTCCTACAGAGCAAACCCATTAATCGTGGATCGTTTGAGATATTTTAATCGGCCGCTATATTCCTTATTCACACACCGAGGTCAAATACCTCAGTTAGACTTAATTGTCTTCACGATTCATTTCTCTCTTTTTTTTTTTTTTTTTTTTTTTTTTTTTTTTTTTTTTTTTTGCGAAGTCTTCGATACGGGAAAATAATTAACGAGGAAAAATCCCTAAAGAATAAATTGTTCTACTTTTATTATATATATTTATAGTAATCTTCATCAATATATGCCAACATTTCAGGAGGTCAATCTATACGTTAATATAAATTTTTAAAAAGTCATATGAACATATGTTTTATAGAAGTACCTCTTGATTTAGAGTTACGAATGATAAAAGAAAATATTCCCCTTCTTATCATATTATAATTTAAATATATATGTATTTATATGTGTATATATACTTGCGTAATGAATAGTTTTAATTATTTCTTTTTTCATTATATTCCTCATAAAATATTTTTTCTCTCTAAACAAAAATAAAAAGAATATTTTATAGTTTAATTCAAGAAAAAGAAATACTAGAAAAAAAAAAGAATAATGTGAATAAAGAAATAAGGATATAAAATAATATGTATAAAATTTGTCCTCTGACATCTTGAAAACATCTTGTTGAGTATTGAGACCTCTCGTAAAGTTCAATATAATATCCTAAACGAGTTCTACAGCTGTGTAAAATTTACAAAAAAAAATCAAAAAAAAAATCAGAGACTATAAATCCTGGTGTTGTTGCCCTTGCAAGAGAAAAGAAAAATGAAGTTTCTAATAATCTTCCCTTCCAACCAAGAAAAAAAAAAAAAAAAAGAAAATAATTATATATTCCGAGTTCCCATAGAGGAACATCCCGATTGATAGATCTTCGTAGCTTTTCGAAATTACATCCTTGAGTGTCCAGAGTTAGACGCTTCTTCCATTACATTACTAGAGGAATACAGAAATAGTTCCGATGAGAGTTTGTATATAAACGCGAGTAAAAGAAAAAGACGAAAACAGAGAGGGATGGGGGAAAGAAGGAAGAGGGGGAACGGTGGGAAATACGAGAGAGAGAGAGAGAGAGAGAAGAGAAGAGAATTACGAGTTATGCCGGAAAACGGTGGATTATGTGTGTTTTAGGCCCTCTTCCACACTTCCCTCTCCTTCTCTACTTTTCAAAGCCGAGGAGTTATGTTTGAGCACGAAAAGTAAACTTCGACTTGGTGGCGACGCGCGAGCCGCTTTGTACGGATTAGAAGGCGCCCGTGCCACTGCTGCCGTCGCCACCCTCATCCCCACACCCTCACTACCACCCCCCCACCTCCAACGCCATCGTGGTTGCTGACGCCGTGCCGCAATATCCAACGTTCTCCTTTGTCCGTAGAAGAAACCGATTCTTTCCTCTTCCACAGCGAATTTTCTTTGTAACAAACAGAAAAAACGAAAGAGAAAGAAATAATATAACAGAGCCTATAACGAATAAAAGATAAATGAACAAAATGTGTTGTTTATTTCGTTCCGTATTAATTGTTCAACATTATAAAAAATGTTACATATATAAAAAGAGATAAGAAATATATATATATAGAATAAAAGTAAAATTCAGAGATCTGCAAATCTATGAATAATTAGGAAACAATTATTGAATGTTGGATTAAAGCGAAAAAAAGATGTAGATTTAATTTTGAAGTTATTATTACTTTGTTAGTGTTTTTATTTAGTTTTGTTTTATTTATAAGAATCTTTTCGTTCTCTTTTTGCAATGCTAAAAGTCAAACAATATAAATCAGTGTATAAATGAAGATAAATAATTTGTACTACGGTTAATATTATTTGCATATAGATAGGATTAGAATAGATATGAACATTATTATTATTATTAAAAATTTCATAAAATAATAATCGTGAATTATAACGAGATTAACATGTTATATGTTAGTATGTATGCCCTTTGGGAAATAATGTTGGATTTAACGATGATATTATTAATTTAATGTGTTTAGAAGTATTAGGACGATATTAACATTATTAACGTGGGTTTTTTTCTCTTGTCTCGTATGAAAATGTTGAATGAAAAACTTCGAGATCCTCTCTTACGGTCTGTTAGAGCAAAGTGGAAACCGCCTTTCGACGTTGCTAAATCTGAGAAAAAACTGGCCTTCTCGGCATGCAACAGGTAGGAAAGATCGTGTTCGCGAATAGAGTCCACGGATCATGGGGCAGCTAGTACTACTAAGCTAGAGCCGAACTAACGAGTTTTCGCCTTTTTTCCGAGAAGAACTGGTCAAAAAAAAGTTGCATCGGTTTTAAAATTCTTTCCCGCATTAAAGACTGGCATACATACATAGATAAAGATTAGGATACAAGTGGGTACATTAGTGTCACGATATATTAAACTTGGTAAGAACAACACACACGTTTCTTCTTTCTCCATTATATAAATTTAATAAATTGTCAACGCAAAAAAGGAAGAAAGAAAAATTGTTTTCTAGCATAAACAGCAGCACAAAAATAATAGACATTAATTTTCATTGTTTACAACAGAAATAATTTTCTATTTCGCTTGAATAATTAATCTTACAATAATTATTATAGAAATATACACAGATTTTTCTTATCGTTAAGATAGTGCACAAGTAGAAATAAAAAAAAATCATACGAATATAATATAATATATGACATTATTTTAAAATTGTAAATAGATTTTAAAAGAAGAAAACAAGAATTCGTTAAATTTTATTTTTGAAATTTACAATAATAAATGTATTTAACTGGAGCATCACGTAACGTAAGAAGAATATATAGGACGTATCTAATGCAAAATCCCAAATGATGTAATATATTCGATGTAATTTCGACAGTATAGATCTATAGAAAAATCTATCAAATTCTTGTGTGAAGAGATAAGAATGTGAAAGAAATCTTCTACTTATTCGAATCGAACTGATTTCTTCACTTAGGTTTGTAATAATAATTCATGTCGTATAACCAACGATAGGTTGATACCCTTTTCGAAAATATATGTTGACAACAACTAGGATGTTATTCGTGTAGAGATGAAAAGAGAGAGAGAGAGAGAAGTAGAAGCAATTCGTGCGAACTGGATAAACATGTGCCTGTTGTAATAGTCAGGGTTTCACATTATGTATGTTACTTACGAAATATCGTTTCTCTATTACCTCTGATACCATATTCCGATACACTCCCAGGTATCTTCAATTAGCTTTTCTGGACAAAGTACAACATTCTCGAGAGTTGTTAAAAAATTCAAGCGTAATAAAAATACAAATCGAAATACCATGAGAAATAAAAAAAAAACGAGACAATGATAATAAAGAGAGAAAAAAAAGAAAGAGTATCACGCACAAAGAGAGAGAGAAAAAAAAAAAAGGAAAAAAGATAGAAGACAGCGATGAGATAAGGGTTAATCTCGGGGTACTTTGATAAGAAAAATTATCTCGTTGAAAAGAAAAAGAAAAAGAAAGAGAAAGAGAAAGAGGGGGAAAAAAAAAACAACAAATATCAGAAAAGGAAAAAACAAAACAAGGAAACTAATGTCCAACTATATGGATCGAAATGAAACGGCATGTGAAATGCATCATCAGTAGAGAAAACTCATGTTGGCTGCTGCTGCTGATGATTCGCTGTTGGCGAGCGATGAAATCGACAGAGAGACAAAAAGAAGGAGATGAAGAGACACACACAGTCTATATGTCGTTCAGAGAGGGGAGAGAAATAAAGAGAGAAACAGAAAAGAGGAAGAGGAGAGTTCAGGGACCGTCTAAGCGTATGCGACTCGTCGCATGATTATGGTCCCATTCATGTGCGACCAGTTCGGCTCGTTTCTCTCGTCCTTCGTGTTCCGATGTCGATCCATATCTACGTTTGCGACTTTGTAAAACGAGAGAGGCAGAAAGAGAAAGAGAAAGAGATATAAATATATATATATAGAGAGAGAGAGAGAAAGAAATATGCTTTTATTTCTAAAGAATATAACGAGTCTTATTGTTTTTTATATTTACGTTGAAAATCAACAAAAGATATTGCTTCTTACAGTATACTTAAATCTTTTTCTGGTTCTTAAAATTAGAATTATTCCAAATTTCAATCGAGAGATTGATATTATTTTACAAATTTTTTGATAATTTTATTATCAAAATACTTCTATATATAATTGGTACTTATGTTTATAAATTTAACATAAATTTCCTTAATAAATAAAATAAGAGAACAAATTGTACATTTGTTCAATAATTTATTATATGTTTATGTATAATATTAACGATTTTATCTAATTTTTATTCTATAGAATTTAATGGATTTTATAAATAAGTAGCTCATTTAACGACAGTTTATGTAAATCTATGTACATAAACCGGTTAAATGATTCTGGTTTTAAACAAAATAAAAATAACATATTTTCTATAATTGAATATGCAGATAACAGTAAATTTGATACTAATTTGAATAATAAATAAGTTCATTTTAAGATAATATTAATAATGTTGATTCTCATAAAATCATATGAAAAAAAGCAATAACAATATTATAATTGAAAATTAAAAATCGATGATATTCGATAGGGTCGTGGTGTACGTTTAGCGTTAAATCAAAACACTTGTCTGCGTTTAAACGACCACACATTGTCTTCTTTTTCATAAATTTCACTATTAAAAATCTAATGAAAATTCGAAATAAAATCATTTCGAGCGAGATATATATATATATATATTTTTTTAATTAATCATACGCGACGAGAATAAATTATTTTCAAGGAACAATTTCTTTTTCTATATAAATCTTAAATAACTTTTATGTAAAAATAATATAAAAAGAGAGAACGCAAAATTGTAAAAATAAAATAATAAATAGAAAATAATATAACACGTTCGCGTGTTAGTTTTCTACCGGCACTGTACCGGTTTTAAAGGACTGCCTAGTCAGGGACAAAGATGGAGGTAGGAGGATGTAGAATGGGGAAGAAGAGGAGAAGAAAGGTGGTCACTACTCTTAACGTGCTGCCAGGTATACACACGTAGCGTACCGGACGTTACTCACTGAGAAATGTGTGCGTGGAGTATGAAGTTAATAAGAGAGAGAAAGAGAGACAAAATGAAAGGGAGATACATATATATATAGAGAGAGAGAGAGAGAGAAAGGAAGAAAAGAAGAGGAGGAGGAGGAGGAGGAGGAAAAAGAAAAACGGAAGCAGCATGGGAAAGAAGGGAGGGGGAAGGGGGGGCCTGAGTAGAAGAAAAAAGAGATGGAAGAAGTAAATACGTTGACCATCGAAGAGCAAACTAACCAGACTGCTTGCCGCTATCTGCAACGTAATATTATTTGCAATAGAAAGAGTGGGGGAAGAGAAAGAAGAGAGAGAGAGAGGGAGAAGGATAGAAATGGGGATTAGTAGTAAATGTTAGTGTGAGAGAAATAAAGAAAAAGGTGGATGATAAACAGGATTATTCGATAGGATAGAATGAACGGAATATTGTTGTTCCGACAACCCCAACATTTTCTATCTTTATTCTTTACTTCCTTGGTGGTAGCTTCTGTATTATGATTATATACATAGGAAGAGATTGTGATTTTTATATTTTCTAATTTGCTTCGACACGTATACGTATTAATATAACGATATTACAATTGAATAATGATTAAACAATTGATTTAAAATATGTTCAACAATTTAAGTTTAATCATATAAAAAATTAATGATTACAAATATATTTAATAGTAAAATAATTATTAGTATATCTTCATTTTATACATTTATTACAGTTATCTCTTGTTTTTTAACAATTTTAATTTCGGAAAAAAAAACATATCTATTTGGACATATATATATATTCTTATTAGAAAAGAAGTTACCCACACCCCTGATATACAGTGTATAATGAATGCGATAGATAAAAGTACTCTTTTTTTTTTCTGTACCGTGTTACGATTAAAAATTATAATTCGATACTGCATATCTCTTGTCTCTTTTATCAAATATTGGAATATTCGATGCAAATGTAAAGTTATGACATTGAGTAAAAACGATCATTGAACGGTTTATCTACATTTAATTAACACTCGATATGAAATGAACATTATCGATGTTAAATTGCTGTTCTCATCGTTTTATCCTCTATATACAAGATGTCTCATTTTAAACAATATGGGAGAATATCTCCGCCGATCTTATTTGTTTTATAAGCAAACGTTTCAAACCAAAGTTTATAGATTTTGAGGGAGAAATGTAATATGCATTGCAGCTATTTCATAGAGGGCACTATTTTGTCAAAAATACGAAAGACTTAAAATATCGATTTCCATTGAAAACAAATTGTTATGACTTCTGTATCTTGACAATAGCATCCTTTATGATATATATGAACTCATATTACATTTTCCCCTCAAAATCTAGTAAACTTTTATTTGAAACATTTCTTTACAAAATCAATAAAAAAAGAAAAAAATAAATAAATATAGAAAATAATTTTTAACCATATCTTTTAAAATGAGATACACCCTCTACAACAATTATTTATATTATATTATTATGTAAGAATATACAATACATTTTCCCCTCAAAATCTAGTAAACTTTTATTTGAAACATTTCTTTACAAAATCAATAAAAAAAAAATAAATAAATATAGAAAATAATTTTTAAACATATCTTTTGTGTTATGAGACACCCCCTACAATATTTATTTGATTGCATTTACTATTGTCCTCATTTTTTTTTTCATAGAATAAAATATAATTTGTTAAATTTATAACGTTTATATATATATTTGAAGAAGAAAAAAAAAACAAAAAAAGAATAATGAATTATTAAAAAAAAAAAAGAGAAAAAAAATTCAAAATGATGATAGAACGCGTAATTAGAAAATTAGAAGTTTCTCTAAGTAGAGCAAAGGAACGCAAGCTCGTGGCCGAGAATGAAATTGGCGAGACTGTCTGTCGCCTTTGGCAACGTGTGCATTGCGCACGTGTTTTCACGACGAGAAGTACGATCCATGGGTAGTCATGTTAATAAGAATGGCGTACGGTATACATTTTTCCGAAGAGTGCCACGTAGTGTGATTGCTATAATCTTTGTTTTATTTACTATTTAAAAATACGCCCCCCCCCCAAAAAAAATACCAAAACATAAACATAAACAAGACACATTCAGCGACGATATTTTGAAGAGAACATTAATTTCCAGATAGGAATAAAAGAAATAAAATAAAAATTATAAGATCTGTAAGATTGTGTTGAATTTATTAATAGAAGATCGACGATTTAATCGAAGAAGGATATTTTTTTTTTCTACTCGTAACTTATCCAAGATATATAAAAAATACTCTCATTTATAATATACAATTATTAATTCATTTAATATTACTCATATACAAGATTATAATCAGCATTATCTCTGTATCGATTATTAATAACAAAAAAAAATAAAAATAAGAATTATCATCATTGACGTTAGATTTAATTGAAGTCGATGCTAATAGTTATGAATTGTCGTTAGATATATATACATACATTTATATGTATATATGAATATGCATATATACATTATCTAAATGCTAAATATGTTTCTTTCACAACTCGAGAACGAGCTATCGCAAAAAAAAAGAAAAAGAAAAAATAAAAAAATAAAAAGGAAAAGTCGCGCCTACGGGTCCTTTCGCGCTTGGAGATAAATGAATATCAGCGAGAGAGAGAAAGAGAGAGAAAGAGAAAAATAGTCGTATATCACGCGAGCTGGGTTAAATAAATAACAGCAAAGTAGAAACGACAAATATCCGTGACTCGTCGCGATTCGCTAAGGGAATACGTTTTCACAGGTTTAAACACGAGCCGGCCGGTCAGTCAGTCAGCCAACCATCCGACCATCCAACCAACGAAAAAACCAAACAAATAACGAACCAACCAGCTAGCTTAGTTAGCCAGGAGATAGATAGATAGGTAGGCGCGGTGTGTTTAGAAAGTTGAATGAATTAAGCATGCCTACCTGCTGCTGCTGTTACTGCTGCTGCTGTTGCTGCTTATGATTATTACAACAACTACCCACGTGTTACACGCTCACGTTAAAGAAGAGAACGAATTTAAATTTCCCCGCGAAATCCGGTTTCGTTCTATCTCTTGTTTTCTATATAGCACGGCGGTGTATTATATTATGCGCTTATGTAATATAATTTCTTACCGAGTCAATTTTCTCTATCTATTTTCTTTTTTTTTTTATCTTCATCTCACGAGAACTTACCTGTAAACAAAAAGGAATAAATTTCAATTAGATATTATCGATTGTTGCGTTATACAGAGCGAGAATATAAAATTATGTCGCGCGATTTAAAAGCGACATACCGATTGCAAATGAATTAGCTAAGCGACTGGTTAATTGAGTTATTCGCAGACATTGTAAATGAATTGTAGTATGAATACTTTATTACAATAGTTACACAATCAATTTTACAAAGGTATCTTTTTTTTCTTTCAATATATAAGTATATGTATATATATACAAGAAATATCATTTTATAAAAATACAATAGATCAGGTTCTTCTAACTCGCCAAAAAAGCGTTGCGACTACTGTTTTCATACAATGCAGTTTCTCATACAACGTTCTAAATAATAAGAATAATAAATTGCGAAAATAATTCACATTTAATAATAAAATTTTCATTAATTGAACATTACATCAATGCTTTTATCCTTAACGAATTCCTTTTGTTTCATAATCTTATTTATTTTAAATTTGTGAGTACTATGTTGTCAAAAATAGTTTGCAGAAACTTATCTTGAAGAAATGGAAATATTTAAAAAAAAGAAAAGAAAATATATATATATATATAATTTGTTTTTTAAATCGTATTATATAAGAAAAATGTATGTAAAACGTGATATTTTAAAACGAAAAAAAAATTCACATACAAAACGTAATTTATTTTTATCACATTATACAAAATTCTATTGTATCATTTGAATTCACATATTTCTTGTCACAATCGAATAAACTTGAAATTCTCTAACATAAGCGAATAAATTTAATAGTAAGGAAAAGAAAGTTGTGGTGGTAATGGTAATAGTTGTAATAGTAGTGGTGCTGAAGCAGGACCCGTAAAAGGGGAGGATGTGGAAGGGATGGAATAGCTGGTGCGATAACGGACAGAACCGTCGATCCAACTACACTCGTAAAGCTGGACATTTAACGATGGCGATTTAACTGTCGTAACGAACCCTGCGCGCGCGCGCGCACACACACACACACACAATCTCTCTATCTATCTCTCTCTCTCTCTCTCTCACTCTTTCACTCTTTCACTTGGCTGCCGCCACCGCCGCAGCACAATAATAATTATGGCCTCGGCTACGATTGTTTATGGAGCGGCCGTTAAATTACCGCCGGTTGACGTTACACGACATTTTGGTGGCTGCTTTCGTCGTCCCTCGGAATCGTTATTCCCCCGTTCTCTCGGATAATGATTCTCGCGAATCTATCGATCCAATTATTTCCTCCGGTTGTTGGCCGTATTCGCGAGAAAACAAAAAATTAAAGATGCATGGGGGATTTCAGAAAGGAGATTAAAGAAAAGTAAGAAAAAATAAAGTAGAGAAAACAAAAAGAGAGAAAGAAGAGTTCGAAATTCTCATCTTCGCGATGCGCAAAATGCTCGTGAAGCAGAATTTTTCTACGAATCATCGTCCGACTAAATAGTATACGGTCCACTCCTGAGAAAATTGATGTCATCCTGACGCTTATCGTCTCTTTTGTATCCTTTTGTTCTCCTGATTATACAGATCCGAAATATTCGTTGAAAATTTCTAATTCTTCCTAGAATTAGTTGTTTTTTCTTTTTGAGTGGGGTCATTAATTTGATATCAAAGTGTTCGGCTTGATCATTGATACATTTTCTTTCATTATTTTGACTCTTATATTATATTTTTATTGTGTAAGTTTTATTTTGTTTTATCGCTCTAGTAATTTTTAATTTTTTACTTTATATACAAAATTGTTTGTCATATTTTTTTTTTTCGTTTTCTTGACTCGTGTTGATACAAAAGAAAGAATCCATTCCTAAATTTGAACTGTATATTTTTGTTGCACTTTGCATACAATTTTAGATATTCTTAACTGTTTTTAATGATCCAAATCTTGAATTAACATTTATTTTTGAAATTGCAAACGATTCTTTCAACACCTAGATATTGATTATTTATATGTAATTCGTATAAGATCACATGTAGCTTGAACAAAAAGTCACCGAAAATCAATCTGACACGTAACCTGTTAATTAAATCTTTTGAAACAAGGGATTAATCGTTATGTTCTTATTCGTTTGTGTAATCCGATGGATTTTACGTGTTCGACGAGTATCATTGATTTATCAATGAAGCTACCGTTTCAACGATAAGGTATTTCAACTTCCTCGGTGGATGACAGAAAGTGCAAATGATTCTTGACAGCGGGTCACTCGACACCCAAGGCGTCAAGTGTTTTAACGAGAACGCACGATCATCGCACCTCCTCAACTATCTTCTGTCTCTCACCCCACAAATTCCCCTACTTTTATCTCTCTTTCTCTCTCTCTGTCTCTCTTTCTCCCTTTTTCCTTTTGGTTACACGGTCACGCGATTTTAACTTTACATACGTAGATTCTATGCACATGATACACAGAGATATACATGTCCTTAAGTAAACATTATATTTAGCGTATGAGCAACCACGTGAGTTTTGCATACGAGTGAAAAAATCAATGTTCAATTTTTCGAAGGAGGAAGGAACAAAAATTCGAAATGTAAATAATAATTAATTAATTAATTAATCTAAAAATGTTCATTCCAAAGCGTAATAACATGGAAAATCATACTGTTTAGAAAACAAATGTCCTTTTTCCGGTGGCTTCTAATTAACGATCGTATAAGAGAAAGATGGATTCATTCTCACGCTCGGTTAATTTTGTTTTACGTCGCGTAGGATGATTAAACGGTACATACCACACCGTACGTACACGAATCATTTAGATAAGTTTCCCTACGTTTAATCGAATACGTGTTATTCTCGCGATAAAATAAGAATAATGTATATTTATTTATTTTATTTAAATGATCAGAATAAATCAAATTTAATTGAGTTGCTCGATAAATGAGTTTATATTAACAATAAAGGGGTTGAAGGGGAAGGGAGAAATCATTTCGTAATCGAAGCTTTATTTAAGTGGTAAATTATTTCGCACTCTCGTTCTATACCCTAAAGAAGGAAGGAAGAAGAAGGAAGAAAAATAGAAAAGAGAAGTAAAAAAGAAAAAAAAGAAATCACATGATGCGTGTTCGGAGGGACAATTACGTTCTAAGGAGAAGGTCGGTCGATCGAATTTCCGTTAGGGAAGATGGGCGTTAACTGAATTGGCCACGAGCTTCCGTATAATTGGGAACAATTCATAAATTTATTGCGACAGACAACACAGAACTAGGACCCTTCTTCTCTCTCTCTCTCTTTCTCATTCTCGCTCCCTCTTTGTTAACTCACCCTGGTCGTTTCTTCTCTCGTTCATTGAACGACCCTCCAACGCTTCTCTTCGAGGGATGGAATCATTGCTTGAGCAGTGAGAAAGAAAAAAAAAAAAAAGAAAAAAGGAAAAAAAAAAAAAAGAGAGAAGGGGGAAATAAAGAAAAGCTCTGTATTATTGGAGGTGGAGAGAGAAACGGTAGGAGATTCGAACGAGGGTAGGGAAAAGGTAATAAGAGGGTAGTAGAATAAGGCAGTACCAACTTGGACGCATTAAACATTTAATAACTCGTCTTGTTCGATCGGTCAGTCGGTAAAATAGATACCTATGTCTATACTTGTAATGACGATTCAAGAGAAAGATATAAAATGGAGAGTTTACGGTGGTTTATATAATTACAAGGAAAACGTATTTGCGGTTACGGAAGGAAAATTAAATGGAGCTCTCCTCCTCCCTCCCCCCCCCCTCCCACTCTCATTCCCTCTTTCTTTTTACCATGCGAACGCTATGTCGTGTCGTGCTCAATTTACGAAACGTTTAAGTAAGTATCTAAGAAACGAAGAATTGTATTGATAAATTCGATAAGATTAAATTTACACGAACGTTTTACACATAACGTTTTCTACACCGAAGTATATAGAACTCAACTGGATAAACCGTTTTACACGCGTTGTGTATTTTACCATCGCGCATTCAGGAAGAATCAATTCAATACAAAAAAATATAGATCTCGTATAATATCAATGCGTAGTATTAAAAAAAGAAAAAAGGGTGGAATGAAGCGATACATTAGATGCGAAAAATAGAAAATTAATGTACACTCACCAATTTGTTTTGTTTCAATTGAATGCACTAAAATCAAATTCGGGGACGGAATGTTGTTGTACTAATTTAAAAAAAAAAAGTCTCTTTAAAAGAGTAGCGCGTTTTAACGTTATTATAACTTTATATTAATTGTAACTATTATATAAAATTATGTTTTATATATTGTTTACAAATAAGTTGTTCAAAGGAAAGGAGTACGAAAAAGAGAAAAAAAATAGAGTTTGCAGTTATGTGCTTATCTCAAATTTGAACAAAAAATTCCTTCTTGTACTCTTATTCTTTTCAGCTACTAAAAAACAAATTGAAAATAACATTTTCTGCGATTTCTCTCTTGAAGATTTCAAAAATTATATATATATAATTTTTAGTATCGAAAAAGTCAACCACTCCTATTATAATTTTATTCTCAAACGTGTATACTATACGCGTGTTCTTTGTGTGAAATCAGCTTACTACACGTATCCAAATACGTGTATGTCTTCCTCATGTAAATCACCCCTAACTGTTTCAGTGCCATGTAGCGCGATCGTGTTGTTCACATCCCATGTCAAAGATTGCTAGTACGCTCATGGTTTATCTAAATAAGTATACATATGTATTCAAGCAAACACTAACGCTTTACTTTTTACTTGATGACATTTTGTTCTGAGAATCTCTTAAAATGGTCACCTCTTTTGCGAATAGAATTCTAAATCAAACGTCTGCAGAGATGAATCGTTGCAGCAATAATTACTGGAAATTGTCTATTTGCTGTTCCGATGTATTGCACACTATGACAAATTAATTACATACATTTTCAACATTATTGATAAATGTCACCAATGTAATTTATGATCGTTATTTGCGACGATAATTACGACAGTGTACTAACATAAGTGATAAAATTGTCGAAATTCGTTACAATATTTATATATTGTAATATTAATAAGTATAATATATAAAATTATAATAATAAAATCAACAATATTTTTCAATATGTGAAATTAATCAATTGCCATAATAATCAGCACACATATATACATCGAAAATATTTAATATTGTTCTTTTCACAAAATTGCAAGTTAAAAATTCATGTGAAAACCCATACGAATATATAAGAGATATATGATTATTTCGGATGATGATTCATAATGAATGCATATACGCATTGTTCATCTATAATAGATTAAATACCGCAAATCAAAATGTTTACATCCTCTCCTTATAGTTCTAGCATTTGATTTGAACAGATCATTCTTAGATTTCATTTTACAATTCGTTTCAATTTTCATTTATTAAAACATATCGACGTTTACTGACATTTTTTTCAAAGACAAGAGATAGTTGGAACCGATTAGTAATCGTTTTCCTCTTACTGTTTCGAATTTCCAACATACGTATTCTTCATTTACGGTTTGACCCTTGCTAAGACGCCCACTTTTTCCCCTCTTCCTCTTCCCTCTCTATCCCTCTTCCAAGCAGCTCCCTTCGTGCAGCAGTAGCTACCATAAATTCGTCTTCTTGTTGATCTACGGAAGTTTTACGACTTCGTATGGCTGGTATACCAATAAACGAAAAGCTCCGGCCACGTTCGTCCCGCCGATAAGATTCCCGAAATCATCGGCGTGACCTCGAGAAACTTACTCAACTTATAAAGAACTTAAACACAAATATAATATATATAATAATAAGTTTTTTTCAGCTTCATAATTAAAGTTTCAATTTTGTTTACAATACCTCAACTACAATTAACATTACGTTACCACATCAATAAAAATGACTGGTTTTTTTATAAATTTTTTGTTTTATTTTTCTTATTCCTCATAAAAATGTTCTACATTGCCTCGGGGATTTCATCGGTGACTTCAAAACAAATAATGCATTAAACACAATTATACAATTCCCTTTATCTGATATACACAAAAATGTCAACAAAATATATATTCTATAATAAAAAATTAATGTTGACGCGGAAGGTAAATCACGTGACATGCGCGAAACAATTAAACGTGTTAATAATTACCGACAATGCACATTTTTATCGATACATACATATATATACACATAGAATAAACTTCAAGCGCATCGTTACTTAATTAAATGATAATTACGTTGAAGTTGTAAATACTTTTGGGTAGAAGAAATTACTCATTGCGAAAATTTCACAGCATTCTCGACACAGGTACTACAACGAAAGAAATGAAAAAAAAAACAAGAGAGAATTGACGAAGACTTAAAATCGTGAATACGATGGATTACCGTGGCTCGTTACCGAGATAATGGCCGACAAAGTCATAAATTTCTACGAGATGCACGTTGCGCTGGTATCAACGTCAAAATCTCAACGAGTCCAAACGTATATACATATACCTATATATTTATATATATATATATATATATATATATATATGTATGTATGTATGTGTACGAGTATCTAGATGTAACAGCATTGCAATTTCATGTATATAAACAGATGAATCGAGCGACTGCAAATGTCGCTTGGGCAAAAAGAGGGTGGTGATGAGGAAAAGGAGGATGAGGATGAGAATGAGAATGAGGAGGAGGAAGGGGAAGAGGAATGCGAATGTAATAGGAGTGAACAATGCTCGAAATTTCAGCAATTTCCCATACTGATATCGACAAGGATTTCTTTCGCAATTGCTACGTCAACGACAAGCCCATCGGAATGATTGAAAAAGATTAAATCATTTTGATTCTACAACAATATCTTTTCCTCTCGTCGATCAATGACCGCGAGCGTTCGTCGCGGTGGACCGAATTCGTGCGATTGATATAAAATAAACATTACGTCGTGTAGAGGGAAATATTATTTCGTTCTGGTTGTTGTGTTTGCGAATTTTATACCAAATTTTTTTTTTTCGATATTTCTGTTTCGGACATAAAATCTGTATTTATATATATATATATATGTTACCGTCAAAGCCGGAAATCAGTCATTGCTTGTAATTCCTCGACATTACTATGAATGCAAAGAACCTTCAGACAAAGTCGGAAATTGAAAAACGAACATAATACTTTGATATTCTATAGAATATCAAATTACTATTTAAAAAACGTTGAAAAGAATATATTCTTGGGCACAGACATACACAGCCATACGTAACATCACCCCCTAAAACATCCCATATAGGTAAAAAACATTTCGTTCTAAACCTGTGTATCTTCCGATACGATAGGGAATACAAGATACAGATTTCCGTGGAAATCTCTATGAATATCTGTCTAACTAATATCTAGAAAATATAGCCTGAACCTTTGCTAATCGATTTATAACTCGATAAGGTGTTTTACACGTAGGAAAAAGGAAGTACTTTAATTTAATGTAAGAGTCAATAAAATCCATTTGCTAAAAGTATTAAAAATATTTACCGAAACTTTTTAAGTAAATTGCAAAGATGCACAATTTACAGCATTGCATTCTCTGACATTTTTTGAAGTTTACATGTAAAATTTATAACTCGATATAGTATTCTACGCGTAGACAAAAGAGTGTACTTTAATTTAATATAAAAATCATTAAAATCTATTTACTTTTAGTATAAAAAATATTTACCAAAACTTTTTATTATGTTAGATGCCTAATATACTATTTACTAATAATGCCTGATTCCCGGCTTTGACGGTAACATATATATCGTACATTAACATTTAGTTTTTGTTTGTTTTGTTTTTCCCCCCCCTTTTTTTATAGTCGACAATAATTCTAATATAATCGAATACGAATAATAAAATAGAGAGAGGGAGAGAGAGAGAGAAAGAGAGAAAAAAAAAGAGAGAGAGAGAGAGAGGAAGTTGCTAAGCGTAACGACATCGATGGAAAGTTTATATGCATATATAAAGGTTTTAAAAAAAGACGTCTAATAAAGTTTTCCGAGCGATGCCGTAAATCTTGTTAACGAACATAAAAGGAGGGCACAAAGGAGAGAAAGAAAGAAAGAAAGAAAGAAGGAAAGAAAGAGAGAGAGAGAGAGAGAAAAAGGTCTTCGTAGAAAGGTTGTAGTAGTGTTACCAAAACGAAAAGGGAAGCAAAAAGAGAGAGAGAGAGAGAGAGAGAGAGAGAGAGAGAGAGAGAGAGAGAGAGAAGTTAGTAACGACGTATACTCCAATCCCGAAGGTTTTCGTCGTCGGCCCCTTCGTCGAGGCTTTTCGGGGGTGAGCTTCCCCTGCTTGTACCAACGGAATATACAGTACACGGAGCGTGTAACGTCCTACTGTCAGGCTACCCTAGTCGTGTGAGTACAAACACACGCGCATACACTGAAACGTACATGTACATTTATAGGAACGTAGTAGCGAACGCAGAAGGCGGAGGTCTGCCCTATGATTTGTAGCAGCACTATAATGCTTCAACTACCCGACGCGACGCGCTGCTCCATCGTTCTGACTCACCCCCTCGTATCCTCTTCTCTTCTATGCTCCCTTTCGTTTGGTAGCTTGCTTCTACCCCCCCCCTCCCCCTGCTACTCTTCCTTCCTTCTCTTTGTTCCTCATTACTATCCTTCCTTGTATTCTCATAGAATGTCGTAGAGTACGGTGAGACGCGCGAAAATAGCCCTTTTCCTTCCTATCTAATTCGTCCTAATACTATGATCGTCCTACACTATGTAATTATGCATGCAGTCATACTAGATACTATTTTACTAGCATACTAATTGCAAGTAAATAGATTTACTATTAGATTTTATACTTATGTATTATATTAATTAGAATAATTTGTTTTATTAATAATTATTAGTTGAGAGATATAGTAGACACATTCATTCACATATATTTCTATAACCTCGATATATAGTAAAATGCAGAAATTTACGCATTGAAAAATTTAATTTTACTTTCATTGAACGTTACATATTACTATTCTCATAGTTTCTCTTTTGCTTTGTAATTATTTTTTTTGTTAAATCTTTAATCGTTATATAATTAAAGATAGGTCGCGGAAAAAGAAACAACTTTTTTTAACATTCATAAACGAATTTTAAATTATTATATAATATCTCAAAGAAATATTTTGTACACGTAGCATATTAACAATGTTTTATAAAAGTCTATTGTATATTAATTGAAAATAAATAGTAAACCATTAGTATATAATTAATAATATTAATCTAATGTAATATATTCTTCTTGTCTTATATTTTAAAGGTATTTTTATTTTATATTATATTATTACATTTAAACAATATAAGCTCTTCTAACGCATCGTATTTCGATTTACTGCTATTATTACGATCGGATAAATCTTATTGAACGAACATGCACGAACAATGTGCAATTGTAAGAATAATTAATGAAAAGATTAACTTGTTAGCATGCAAAGGATTCGACCAGATTAGATGGAAGACTAAATTAGGATAGATGTTTAATAAATAAAGAGAAAATTCATTGGAAATGCAGTAGAGCAAATTCAGGATTACTATCGCGTTGTTTATCTCCTATTCTTACTTAGAATTAATCAAACCCTTATACACCATCTTCTTATCTCTCTCTCTTATACTACTTAGATAACACTATTATACTACTAACAGTATCCTGTTTGTCAACAACGTGCAGAATCATAGTAATAAATATTTTCGATAAGTAATTCTATTCGTTTCATGACAATTCGCGACGCGATTACTTCCTTTGATTAATATATTTAACAAATGTTTCAAGAAATGAGAATGAAAAGAAAGAAAAAGAAAAGAAGAACAAAAACTCGTCAGCGATAAAATAGAATTTTCTTTGAACGTTCCAATTGATTTAACGATTTTTCTATAAATTTTCTTAATTTTCCAAGACAATGTTGAGTTAACTTAAAATTTGTATGCATTTGTGTTATTTGTTTCATAATTAATATATATATATTACATATGTATATAATTAAAAAAGGAAACAAGTAACAGATAAGATTATTTCACAAAGCTGTTAATTCGTCATCCCCCGCACACACACACACACCACTGATAATATTATATATATATGTATATATAGTCATGACTTCTATTACTCAAGAATGATTTTTTTCAAACTAACAGTGGATCACATCATCTTATATTGCAAGAAGTACTCCTCGTACCGATAACGATTCAACAAAGGGCCCACCTTAAAGGATAATTTAAACTCTTAAGACTCCATTCTAAATCTATTACAATATCTTAAATATATCCAATTGTATAATAAACTATAAACCTTTTCTTTGGTCACTAATAATCTTGCAAGTGGTTGTTGGATACGTGATTAAATAAATCGAAACAAAAAGAAGATCATCTCAAGTTAAAACGTTAATTCAAATGCGAGAGACACGTTTTTACAAATTATTACATTTTATTTACAAATTTACGATATAGAGAATATTATTAACAACAATTTATAATTTTGTTCGTATCCTTAAAAAGGGGGCTTTAAAAATCGAAGAAAAATTCGCAAGCACGTATAT
The DNA here is from genome assembly GCF_001313835.1 of Polistes canadensis. Classification (NCBI taxonomy): domain Eukaryota; kingdom Metazoa; phylum Arthropoda; class Insecta; order Hymenoptera; family Vespidae; genus Polistes; species Polistes canadensis. The sequence continues at coordinate 255,921 of NW_014569766.1, read as the reverse complement.
TCCGATCGAGAAATAAGTTGACGCGTTTTAAGACGATGGTTAAGATTGTACTAAAAAAAAAAAAAAAAGGGAAAAGAAAAGATTAGAAAAAATAGAAAAAATAGAATCATCATCGGCAGGAGTATTAAAGCGTTTCAATTATTTGATCAACCGATAGAATTATACGCGTCGAATCGGATTTTGGATTGGTCGGTGTAGAAGAAGGAGTGAAACGGGTCATACAGAAAAGAAAGGACGTAAAAAGTATTTTTTTCCTGAGGGACGATGAATGGGTGGAGGGAGGGGGGTTCACAGACGCACGAAAGCCGCTCAAAAGAACCCCATACCAAAGATTATATATATATACGCTTCCGTAAATTATCCTACTCGCTGCTTTATTCCCCCACTTCCTACGACCATCCCCATCCCCATCCCCATCCCCCTTCTTTTCTTTTTTCTTCGTTGAATTCTTCTTCGACTTTTGTTGATATTCTTAAAACCCTCGTAGAATTTTTATCGCAAAAATTTTCGGGGATCGGTAAAACGTAATCCTACGTACTTTTTTAAACTTTTAACTGAAAACGAGTATCAGTAATGTTGTATCAAATTTATTTAAAATTTTTTATTGGGATTTAAAAGAACAAATATTTATAAGTACCTATAATATAATAAACAAAATATTAAATACTTATTTTTAAATAGTAGAACCATACAGGGTACTTGGTTATAGATTTTTGAAAATTGCTTGCAACATTGAGTTTAAGATTTAGCATCAGAACTGTTAGTTGATAAAATATTAACATAGTCTATTTGAAATTTTATTATATTTATAAAGCAGAAAGTAACTAATTCGTAAGAAACTATTCCAAATATGATCATAGTTAGATAAAATTTCACATAAAACATTGTAACAAAATTAAATATAAATGAAAATTTTAAAACAAGTAGTTAACGACCACGCAGCTGATGCGATTCTAAAAGAGAAAAGGGTGAAATGTCAATACGACGTTTAATCAAAAATATTGATTCTTTTAATAATACATATATATATATATATATATATATATATATATAGGTACACCTATTTTAATAAAATATATAAATATCATTGAAATAAAAATTAATTAACGTATCGGATTATTTATTTGTATAATTTGTTTTCCTTTCTTTTTCGATAAATACGATGGTGACCAGTGAGGAGGAGGAGGAGTAGAAAGGGGTTGCTGAGAGAAAGAGAAAGAGAGATAGCAATAAAAAAAATAAGTACTTTAGTTAGGATAAGCTCGTCTCGAATGGCCTGAAATATCTCGTGCGACGACTACGTTCGCAATTCATTCACAGTTAGGCAGGGACTTTTTCGAAGCTCGTTAGCCCACGTACGTACGGACCATTCATAAATTAGCGCAAACGCTCGAGTCATTAAGGGGTGGAGTTATAGTGAGAGAAACGGAGCTTTCGGAAAGTGGTAGCTCGCTCGAACCTCGAGTACTAGGTAGGTAGGTAGGTAGGTAGGTAGGTAGATAGGTAGGTAGGTAGGTAGTGGGAGGAGATATAGGGAGCCGTTTTTTTCGTGCTAATTAGGAGACCAGCTCCAAGTCACATAATTAATGGCTATTTCTCTGTCCTCTCGGCCGTGTACGCGACGCTTTTGCTCGCTCGTTTGAGACTTAGGAGAGTGCGATATAAGAGGAAGGGTAAGGGAATGGGAAGGGGTAAGGGAGGGAAGGAGGAGAGCAGAGAGAAAAAAGGGAGAGAAGTTCCTATCTATCGTTCAGATCGTAGAAATCTGGTGAACGGCTAAACTACTATTCTGGATTGCATAATTTTTTCTATTGGATAAACCTTTAGCTTGGCTGATCGATCTGGTCGCTAATTAAACGCGATTAAATCAACAATCACCGAGGCACGCAAGGTAATACTCTACACTACAACGTTGTAGTTGATTTCCAGTTGATTCTTTTTTTTTTTTTTCTTTTTTCTTTTCTTTCTTTCTTTTTTACGGTTAATGATCAGATTATTAAATCCTAACAATTAAACAGTTCTCCTTGAATTTTCTCAATATATAGTTTTGTTTAAAAGATATTATACAGGATAGAGTTCTATATATAGGTTTTTTTTTCTTTTTTTCTATTAGTAAAAGTAATTTGAGTTGAGTTTAATCGAAAAGTAATGAACTTTGAATTATCTCGAAAATCGAGTAAAATTTTGATTAAAGATATAAATTGTAATACAAAATAGAGAGTCGCATCATTATTTCTATTACGGTATTTTCAATGACTCATTTAACACACACACACACACAACGAATAATATAATTAATATTATTCTAAACTTTTTCTTTGTTTTTAATTTATAAGCTTAAAATGGGAATAGGTGTAGTAAAATAAAGACAAAGAAGAGATTGCGAGACTTGTACTGCGTTTACAATAAATTTCTTTTTTTTTTCTTCTGCATATAACCTTTTGGTTAAGTCAATTAATTCTTTTCTACGTAGCCTAATTAGCAAAAAAAAAAAGAGTAAAGAGAATTGATTCGTAATTAAAGGAAAGAAAAAGAGACAGATAAGTAATGATTCGAGACTTATATGAGGAGGGAGGGAAGGGGGCAACCATCGCAAGTATTATCTCGACTAGTTTTCTTTCAGCAATGGGAAGGTAAGTGGTAAAGGTAAAGCAAGCAAGCAAGCAAAGTGTATTAAAGGCGAAGTATAAAAGTTCAGCGGCGCGCGAATTTACGAGGCGCGTGCGAGCCCGAGATAAATATCTTACGGCTCGCTACTCTTCCCGCTATATTTTTTGACCCTACAGGAGAGAAAAAGAAGGCAAGAGAGAAAGAGAGAAAGAGAGATAGATACAAAACACATACAAACGCAATTTACACACGTGTATTCGCAATACACGCGCGCGCGCGCGCGAATCACGGAACGGAAAAGTCATTTGCTGTTGCACGCTCGTTCAACTTCATTCTCACGCTATGTGTGTGTGTGTGTGTGAGTAAACGACTTATTTTTTACAGTCAAACGAGCGAAAGTGTCTCTTTAAAAGAAGAAAAAATAATAATAATAAATAAGAAATAAAAGGATACTTCGATGCAATTCGGACACATTCATTATACACACGAACTTGTATGAGAAAGATAAAGTGAGAAAAAAAAAAGAGTTTGTTTGTATTAACCGTTCATTTACAGAGATGAGATTAATCGATATACTCGGGCAGGCAGGCAGGTGTCGATTATCTGATTTAGAAAAATAAAAAATGAAATCTATCTAGTAAATAAGTAATATAATATAAAGTGAAGAAAACGAATGAGATTAAGATATCGTATTAATAAATAAAATTGATACGATATAAGAAAATAAAAGATTATACGAACAAACACAATATGTAATTATCCATACTACTTGTAGGATATTGAATCTGTCATTAGCGTTATGTCAAGTAATTGTTTACGAAGAAGAAATCAATAATTAATAATTAGTAATTATTACACAATGTATTTCAAAAGTCGCTTTGCCGAATTGAAATATTACAAATTATTTCTTGACAAATATATTAAAAGATGCTGCATCGAGATGGTCAATTCAATGTTTTATTTTTTTTTTAAACTTGAGATTCAAATAAAAAAAATAAAATATTGTAATTCTGTTGATAAATCAATACCTATTGATATTTAATTTCGTGGATTCGATAAAACGACTTTTAGGAGGATCTTGTATATAAATATCAAAGAGAAAATTACTTGGTGCAATAAATAAAAGCACAAAATTTAATATATCAGTCATATAATAATGCATATGGAGAAGACATGAGCTTCTTGCATATTATGATTCTCGTAAAATAATATAAATTGCTAAAACAAAATTGGCCGAACGTTGTGATTATGATTATCGATAAATAGGATAAACTAAATGTGTAGTGAAGGACTAAACAGTGAAAGGAAAAATGTGGTGAACCCCGTTGGACGATATTTTATCATCGTTTCCAAGTACCACCTACCTACCTACCTCTCCCCCCGTTCCACCCCTTTCTGTATTTTTCTCTCGTTCTCTGAATTGGTTTACGGATTGCATCGATACGAAAGAACACGCAGTACAACACCACCCTGGAATCTCGTGTATGTATGTGCACGTAAGCGCGTGCCTACGAGAAGAGAGCAAATGACGAAAATAAAAAATGAAAAAAAAAAAGATAGATAGATAGATAGAAAGAGAGAGAAAGATAGAGAGAGAGAGAGAGAGAGAGAGAGAGAGAGATGAGAGAAAGAAAAAGAGTAGAACCCGTTACCTCAAATTATACGTTTCACTTTATTATTTATAGCTGGCAATTTCTGCTTCCCCTTTTTGATGAGAGAGAGAGAGAGAGAGAGAAAAAGAAAAAGTAGGAAGAACGAACGCATCATCGATCAGCGATCGAAACTCGATTTATTTTCGAACGTTCACTACTAGATTTACCATGGATCAATGGGGAGAAAAAAAAAAAAAAAACGTAGATTATTGTCTGAGTTATTATTTCTTTTTCATATAAATACTGTTGCGTACTCGAAAGAACGTAAATTATCTTCTTTTTTTTTTCCCCCCCCCCCTTGATTTATGTTCTTTCTCCTTTGAATGGCTGATATTTATTGGGCTATTATTTTTCAACAATTTTGGTCAATATTTTAAATAAAATATTTGCGTGTAATATCAAGCGGATTGGTTATTCCCACCGGTTAATATTAAATCTGTCAGTATTATAAATGAAAATATTTGTGTAAATATAATAATTTGTTCCGAATTTATAAAATATAGATGGGTCGGTAAAAGAAAAAAAAAGAAAAACATTATACGGATCAAGTAAATAATATTATTACACGCGAAAATGCGAAATTTAATAATACCGACATTTTAATTATTTATAACTAACAAAATATTCATATATTCCGATCATTTGTTTTACAAAAAAAAACCAAAAAGAAAAAAAAAATACTTCTCGGAAATGAATAAAAGTAATATGGCAGGCGAATAAATAAAAACAAAAAACAAAAAAAGTACTTTTAAATCTTTATTTAAATTTCTTCTTTAGGAGAAAGAAAGGAAAAAAAAAAAAAAAAAAAAGGAAAGAAAGGAGGAAAAATTATGCTCGCACGGTATTAAAAAAGAAAGAGTAAGAGAAAAAATGGGTGGGAGGGAGGTAAACGAGAGAATGAACAAATAAATCGGTAAAGAATCGCGAACATCGCGTTGGAACGATCGGAAAAAAAAAAAAAAAAAAAGTATCCTTCGTATTATCCGGCTTATATGATTCCTGACATTCTCAGATATTCAATTACAGTGGACGGGAGATATTGCGCCTCGACGACGGCCCTGCACAAGCCGCAAAAACATAATAAATCGCTTTCGAGTCGCGATATACGGGCCACGCGATATCTATGTATATGTGTATTATATCGTAGTAGTGTTACTTGTATCGACGGCGTTCATACAAGAGAGGAAACATAAACATCTTTTAAACGGGAAAGGGAAATAACGTATACGCGCTTACGATCGAAGAGAAAGAGTTAAAGAATTATAAAGAAAGAAAAAAAAGAAAAAAAAAAAAAAAAAGACATCGATAAGCCTACGATGGGGTTGTTCATTTCCTTGCATTTGAAATGTTACGTCCAATCGTTTCTTTTAAATGAGAAAATTGTTTAAAGAGAAATTAAAAAACAACAACAAAATTAATCGATTGCAATGTAAGAAATATTGAAATTTTTAATAGAAAAAATACTTGTGTTGTTTACTGATTGTGAGATATAAAATATTAAAAAGTGTTAAATACTCTATAAGGTATTACAAAACATATTTTATAGCTTTATTTATTATTATTGAGATATACAGTATTAAACATATTGTTTTTTTTAGTTAATTAGATAATAAGAGATTATTTTTATTTTTTGTGATCAATGTTTTTTTTTATTAATACTAAATATTTATAGTATATTAATCATATAAACTTGGATATAATATAATGAAATATTTAAAAAAAAAAATATAAAACACTATATATAGTACCTATTTTTAATAAAAAATATTACAGTGTTATATAATGTACCAAATGTTATTTCAATATAAAATACTAATGTTACATACAAACAAATCAATATTCCTCGAATTTACTTATTGTTCTATTAAAAAAAAAACAAAAAAATAGAACGAAATCTCGCTAAGAAATATTCCTCTAATCGAAATAGAATTCGTTAATTTTTTTTTTTTTGTATCCTTCCTATTTTTCTCTTTGCTTTTTACTTTTAATGATCTTCACAATCGAACGAAGTATCAAAGTACAAATTGTCCTCGTAGCATCGCGTGATTTTATTTCAACGTGCGCTAATAATTAATGTGGTCGCGCTGCCAACCAAGTTAATTTTCTTTCTCTCTCTCTCTCTCTCTCTCTGTCTCTCTCTTTCTCTCTCTCTATGTTTTCCATTCTCTATGAAAACTGAACGCATATATTCATGCAAGTGAGGGTGGGGGGGAGAGCGAGAGAGAGAATGGGAAATCGATCTCCAACGTAGTTAATGGCAAATGTAAATAAATAAATGCTCGTTCGTACGATTAATTAAATGATAACAAATAATAATGACGTGTGAAATTGTAGCCGCACCTGTGGCAATCGCACGGAAACAGGAACCAACTTCGTGAGCTTCCACACATCGATCGTACCGAACAATATTTCTCCATGAAAGATCAATCGTTGTCATTAAATTTTATCTATCGAAAGGTTAAAATAAGATTTTCACCAATTTTCAATACTTTAATCCACCTTAATTTCACTCTAATTATCTTGCAATTGCGATTGACAAAATTATATACAGGGTGTCCAAATAAAACTTATATTACGTATATTACTGAAGTCAAATAAATGTACAAAAAAAGTTGATATGAGCTTATTTTTGAAAATATATTGTCGACAAGATATATACTTTTAAAAATATTTATATTTTTTATTATGACAATTATAAGAAAAATTTTCGAAAAATCCTCCCCATCTACAGATGGAAGGGAAGCTTCCAATCGTCGAATTGATGATTCAAATATTTCAACTGTAAATTATACTAGTAAATGCATTTTCAATATATTCCCAAAATTTATCTTCTGTTTCTATCGTATTTTTATAAATCAACTCTTTTACGTGACTCTAACTGACTCTCAATTGAGTGAGTCATTGAGAATTATAATACGTATACGATTCTGTATAACGAATTGTAATATGAATTCAACCCTTACATCTATGAATGATTATATCTTTCCAATAAAACATTTCTGGACATCAATTTATATGAGCTTTTTTTTTTCATCTTTTTCATAAGCATTATTAGAAAAATTCTTTCCTATTTGAATGCAAAAATAAATCTAAGTTCTTTTTTCACGTTTTGTATCCAGCTTTCTCTAAACGGTTCCAAACTATTTCGAATCAGTGTTTAATTACTTAACGATACCACGACTGCTAACGTGCCGGTCTTTTGAAATTTTTTCCATAATTTCATCGACTGTTCCAGTAATTGATCAACCAAAGCGTGATGCATCACTAACACCGAAATTTTCTAATTGAAAACTCTTGAAACAATTCTTTGCTGTATTATATAAATAAATAACACAAATTAGTTTACTTATTCTTCTATTTTTATAATAAAAAAAAAATTTCCAAAAGGTATCCGAATGTGTGTTCATTTATTTTCACACACACGTTCATTGTAACAAACATATATTTCTGAATAAATTGTAAATAGAAATTTTGAGCGTGTATAAAACTGAGAAATCTTTGCGATTGGTAAACCGTCAATTGACTTAAAAGGGGGATGCGTTTCGTGCAACGCAGGGACAGTGTCAATGTTCTCCCCTTCGTGTGTAATACCAAACACACTGGCATGATCATCGTATAAATATCCGACCGCAGGCGCACACCGTGCTACTATGTCTCATTATTTGCATAAACACGGTACCACACCTGTAAACAATTTTTCCTTTTTTTTTTTCTTTTTTTTTCGCCTATATACTTTGACAACCGTGTATATACATGCATGACTTTACTTGATTGTTCATACGTGTGCACGTACGTATCTAACTAAAATACACGAGGATCATATCATCTTTGACACGTTACAGATCAAACGTGTAATACGAATTCTCCCCCCCCCCCCCCCCCACCCGTAGCGATTTAAATCGGAAAATTGTACTGAATCGAATATCGGTCGGTTGAAAAAAATGAGACAGAGAAAGGTAGAAATAAAGAAAAAGAGAAGAATCGTTGTTTCTGTCCTGACGTAACTAGAATCCTGTAGAGCAATAGAAGGAGAGGGCCAGCCAGTAAACTGGCTGACAGGAAGACTTTTAATTTTCTAAGAGACAATGGTACAAAGGTACCGACTGGATATGTAATTAGCATACAGAGTGGACGATTAATTGTACCGCGTTCTACCGCCATTTTTAACCTTCTTGTACTCGCCTTCTCTCTATATATATATATATATCTCTCTTTGTCTCTCTCTTTTTTTCCTTCCTCTTTTCCTAGACTAAATTGTATTCTCGTGTTCTATTTATTTGCGGTGTATGCTAAAAACAAAAAGAAATAAATTTATCAACAATAATATAAATCGTAGAATCTCTCTCAAAAGGGTTTTTTTCAGTAAAATAACCGATATTGTTCAATTTTGTTATAAAGTTCCTTTTATATTCGAATTTTTATAAAAATTTACTTTGGATAAAGTAAAAAGTAAGTGGAGGAATTGATGATTAAATTATATTGCACGTTCTCTATTGTAATTTTTATTCAAAGTTTTTAAATAAAATTTAAAGTATGCATTTTGTTAATACTCTCACAGATCACCATTGATACTCTTTATATAGAGTAATGATTAATAAAGTCTGATTTTTAATAAAATTTGTATATAACCAATGTAAGTTGCATAAGTTATTTTGGGTTAAAATAGTATTTGCTAACTATTAGCTAAATATAGAAGATAGATTTGTATCCTTATCATTCTGTTACCCTCTCTGGGGATAAAAAAAAAAAAAAAGAAGAAAGAAATAGAAATGGATAGGTTGATAGTCTTTCGATAAAATATGAAGTATTGAGAAGCCTTAAAAAGAGCAAATTTTCGGATACAAATATAATAGGGGAAGAAGAAGGTAGGACAGTTATATCATCGAAAATAAAATGGGATACCATGGGGATCGTAGGAAATGAGAATGAGAAAGATAGATTCGAGAGTGAAAACATATTTTGGAAGGTATCAAAGGACACCGAGTACCTACTCGAAATCCGTCGTGGAAAGGAACGAGGGCAGGCAGGCAGGCACGCTCGCGTGATTTTTGACAAGCGCTCTCGCATAGCCACAGGAGAGGCTACTCGAGTTTCAATTTTTTTTCCGATTACGTATGGTTTTGCACCCGAGTAGTAGTTTAGTATAGTATAGGAGAGTATCATTTTCGAAATATCGACAGCTCTCGGCATTCACTAACAGTAACTGTTCGAAGTAGGACCACGTGGAGAGTGTTTGTATGCAAGTGGTGTGCTCTTTGAAATAGATTTTTAAATAAACTTGGATAAATAACGTGTCGGCTTACGGCAAACGCCAACGACGTGTACCCTCCTCCCTCCTACAGAGAGATCCAGTTGAGTATGCACCACTACTGCCAAGAGCGTTTCGTAACCAAAACGGTAAAGCAAAATGAAATACATAAATATGATAATAATTTATTCCGGTTAATAAGATAATCACGAAAACGTTTGGAAGGAAAAAAAATATTTATTGAAGAAGTATCATCAAACCGGCATCGAAAAATCAATTGTCTCAACACGACTTTTCATTCTGTGCGTTTCATATTGCTAAGAGAAAATTTTCCAGTTTCTGTTATTACAGGATATATTAGGATATACAGCACATTACAGGATAGGATAATGAAATTTAATAAAATGTTGATAACAACAATGCAACAAAAGCGATTGTCTGGTAAGCGTTGGCAATAAAAAAAGCCGATTAATAGGCGATCGGTCAGTAAAGTGTTAACGAAAAACTAAGAAAATTCAAATGAAATATTGATACAAGAAATTATATTCGAAAAGTAGAGAAACATAATGTTAGAGATCAATTGGAAAGAGAAAGAGGAAAATGTCCGAGAAGTGCGGTTTCTTGTTTCGAAATGAATGGAAAGAAGAAAGAAAGGATGATAACAGTAGGAGAGAAAGAGAACGTATAGAAGAGAAAAGGACGAGAACGAGGAAGAAAGAGGAAAAGAGAGAAAGAGAGAACTAGTAAAAGGGAAAAAGGCGAGAACGCGAGGGGGAAAAAAGGGAAACAGAGAAATGGTTGGAATTTTCGAAAGGAGTTTTCTCTCGTTCGCGTCAGAAGCGAATTTCCGCGGGACATAGAAACGTACTTAAGGTGCCGCCTAAGAGTACCAATAAAACTACGATTGGACTCTACTTGTCTTCGCCTCCGCAAAATATCTCACGGATATAGATAAGGGATGCTTCGAGGTATCTTTTCCCTACCCCGTTCCTTTCTCTTTCTCCAATCTTCACCACCGCTCAATAACGTACTCTCAGAAGTGAAATACCCTGTTACTTAAATATTTAAGCAAAGTAGCTGAGCAATAGTTACTATACTACTCTTTCCCTTCAATCTCACTCCTACCCCTTAGCTTTTCTCGTCAACTTGAGAATATGCTTGCATTAACTCGTTCCTTCGTTTTCCTTTCCTTTCCTCCTTATCCCTCCCCCCATCGCGATATTATTAAAGGAAGAAGAAGCCGATAAAACGAACGAGTTAATCGCGCTCCTCTAGCTTTAGCAAAACTTTACCAACGAATGAGAACTTGTTCCAGAGAAACTAGTGACGGAGAAAATTATTATACTATTTCAAATCTAAAATAAGTAGAGAAAACAATAATTCATAAATTATTAAAATATATCGTTTGTGTGTGTTTAGCCAAAAATCACTAACATTTATATTAATTTGCAGTTATTGCACGTCAAACAATTTTTAATTTTTATAGAGTAATGGTTAGTCAATTACAAAAAGTAATTTTCTCATAAAAATAGATGAATACCTTTGATGAAAAAAAAGAAAAAAAACTTGTAGGAAAAAGCTAACACATTCGACACTATTTTTCGTCTTTTTTTCTTCGTTTTTTCTACGTTATCGTCAAAGTAATAAAGAATAAAACAAAAAAAATGTATTCGCGTATTCGAATGCAATAACGTACAAAGGGTACGACAATCAAAACTGCATTTTTATTTACACAAATCGATATAAAATATAAACGATTTATAATTTACTTACGAGACGACTGTATTTCTTTTTATTTTTTTCGTCTAATGTCATCGCAAAAAATAAAACAAGAAAAAAAAAAACAAAAAAGAAAATAAAATAAAAAAAGATAACAGTCGTAATCCTCACTCGTGGAATATTGACGATAAAACGCACAAAGGGCACAGTAGAAATAAAGAGGGGGAAAAAAGGAAGAGAAAGAGAAAACGAAGGGCTGGAGGGACGGTGGGAGGGAGGAGCAGAGGAGGAGGGGTTAACAGAGAACAGAAGGGTGAGGAGATTCGTCGGTGTCATCGGCGAAATCGTTCGTTTTCGAAAACTCCCTCTATTCCGAGCGCACCCCTTTTCAACCAAATATAGTAACGTGGGTGAGTCGTTATTCGTATATCCAATGGTGATGATCAATGGGTGGTTCGGACTGGGAGTTCGTCGTTTCTATGAAAAGTTGCAATCGTTTTCCCTTTTGTCGTGCGTACGTGCACGCGTTACATGGATCAAAAGCTCGTTCTTATACATATATACATACACATCATATATATACATATATACATATACGTGGGCGAGAGAGTAAACGTATGCGAGGAGTAACATGCGTGTGTCAGATATGGCGTTCGTTCGTTCGTTCGCTTGCTCGCTTACTCGCTTGCTCGACGATCGTTGATTTTTCAAAGCACATAATAACGGAAAGTCAACTTCACGATGCTTCGTCCTGGTAATAGAGCCATTCGTCGAAAACGGGGGTAGAAACATTATTATCGGTCAAACGCACGCCGAAATATGTAAATCGCGGCGCACGTTTACTGGACTGGAGGGTTGCGGTCGTTGCAATGCGACGACCGGAGGAAATAGACGCGTAGGATGATGGTGAATGGTTAGGTGGATGGGATGACTGGAGTGTGCTAGGGGAAGAGCAGGAGGAAGGTGGAAGAGGAAGAGGAGGAAGAGGAGGAGGAAGAGGAGGAGGAGAAGGCTCAGTTGGGTCAGGGGTGTGAGTGATTCGGATGGTGGCTAAGGGAGAAGGGGTAGGAAGGGATGCATTGGGGAAAGAGAGAATTTAATACGAGACAGCAGAGCTTTCCACTCGACGACCCATACAGAGCGTTCCGCGAGTCGCGATAAAAGTGATTTTGTTTTCAAATAAATTCACCGCCATCGATAAAAACTTCGATGTACCGCTTTATTGCGAAAAGAGAGGAGAGGGGACGAGAGAGAGAGAGAGAGAGAGGGAGAGATGCGTTCGCCATAGCAGGACGACCATCGTTTCTTGTTGCTTTTCGAACGAGTACGATCAAATTCAAACGTTTTCGGTCCTTTCCTTTTTTTCTTTTTTTTTTTTATTATCCTTTTTCCCCCTTTTTGATTTTTGGTTTTGTAGTGTTTTTTCAAGTCAAGATAAATTGACCATCAGCCGTAAAGCCTGACGATGATAGTTACATTGAAAACACGTACGTCGAATAAATTAAGAATATTTTGAAACTTTTATGTTCTAGTTAGGTTAATACAAAAAAAAAAAAAAAAAAAAATACAGAGGATAACGTAAAAAATGTCTGGATTTGATGTAACATATAGGTAGAACCATATAGAGAAACGTGAGTGAATAGGGTGGTTTATTATTTAATGAATAAACCTTCGACGACTTGTTTCATGGTTGTTTCTCCTCCTCACCATCATCGTCGTCATCGTTGTCGTCGTCGTCGTCGTCGACAATCTCGTGTGTTCTTTACCGAGGGCCGATAAAGAAGATTCTTATCGTTGACAAGGATAATAAGGGACATGAATCTAATGTAAACGAGAGTGGTAATACGATAAAAAAAAAAAGAAACAATAAAAATGTAATAATAAACGTTGATGATCAAAGCTACGAAGAGACTTAACATTAGTTCCCTTTTATAAATGTTAATAATTGATATTAGACTGACTAACACGATGCCAAATTTTACATTTATAAAGTCCCGTAATAACGAGCCGAAGAACTGGTTGCATTTGTATAATCGATTAATCATAAACACCTACGCGAATAGAATCAGTAATGCATTTATACATTTATGTAAAATGAACACACGTAAAAAAAAAGAATTTACAAGAAATTTGAGGTTCATTATCGTTGGTATAAAAAAAATGAGGTGAAAAAAAAAGAAATTATATACCCTAACCGCGTATCTTATTTCGTGAATTAATCAACGATTTCGATGAACATTCCATTATCCGAATCGAAATATTTGTTATCAAAAACCAAAGCATGCTTTGATATTTCTCTTCGTATAAAGTGTTGTTCACAACTCGAGAATCACGACGCGTGGTCCATGAAACAGGAACGATGCTTGCGCATCGATACGAAAATTACCGGTTATTTGCAGTAACACGAGTGACCGTCGCGCTATTAGCCGCTTCGGTCGGGTCAACCTCGTTTTATTTTTGTTATACTCGGCTTTTATTTTCTACGCTCGATATAAATAGCAATAATGTAATACTTTCGCAATTTCTACTGGTAATATGTACATATATGCAAGGTATATCTAACACTCGAGTATTTAAGTATAGATCAAACTATTAAATACGAAATATACATTCCCGAGATTAAATGAATTGTTAATCTTTTGTATGTGTAACTATGTTAACGTCTCCGGTAAGGTAACGTTTCCAAGGCTGTCATAGAAATTAGTAAAATTGCAAATGTCACTCGAGCTTGTTCCAACCAATACAAATTAGCACTATCGTTTAACAAACGGTCTATTCGCTTCCGATGTAATCACGAATAACTAAGTTTCCAAATTAGTGACTTTAATGTATATAAAACGATTGTGTCAACTCGTGAAGGCAATTTGCCTTGATAACAGTTGTAAACGTTAATACTGTTAGAAAACATAAATCCGTTAGAATTGATTTATATATCAACGTTTCTATTTCAACAATAACGTTTAAGAATAATTTCATTTGTTTGACGACGTATAAAAGCCGTACCCGTTGTTACCGTTCAAATATGCGTCGTCTATTTGTATTTTAAGATTTAATGTTTAACATTTTAAACACACAGAGAAAATACTCTTCAATTATAAGATGTCTTATCGTATCACGTAATTAACTCGATTTGATATATCATCTTATTTCCATATAAATATCGGCCAATTTTTTGGTTTCAAGAACTTTGGTTTAACGAACTCTCAACTAGGAAATAAACATTAAAACTTACTATATTATAATTAACGTTTACTCTCTCGAAGCGATCATTAGTCACCGACATCTTTTCATCGATCGCCAATCGACCAATGAGACGACGATAAGGAAATAGACAATATGGTACTTCTCGGCGACCCAAGACTATCAGTTGCTTTCATTAAAATAAACGACAAGTCCTCTTTATCTCCCATACCAAAAGGTTATCTCAACTCTTCCTCACTGCTAGTCTTTCGTCGTAATTTGTTTTCGATTCTTTAATACTTCGACGAAAAGAGATAAAGGGAAACAAAGTAGCGAGGCGGTAAACGGTTAGCCCATTTGAAAGAATGTTCGACAATAATTCTCGGAACGATCGACTTTAATGTTTGCAGTTACTAATTATCGTCTATTTGTTTTGTTTTCCCCCTTTTTTTTTTTTTTTTTTTCGTTTTTTTTTTACCGTTGCCCACGGTAAGATTAACGTAACCGTGATAACAAACAATCGAATTTTTGCTTCGCATTAATCTTGTTTATTACCAATAATTAGACTATACCTTGGTAGGTATTCATTTTATCAGCTATACTTTTAGAATTTTTTACGAATCGATTAGTTTTATTTGGAAAATTTAAATGAAGCCTATCATCATTATTAGATTCTAAGATAATTGACATTACCTACAAAACCAATACACAAACTACGAATCATCAACAAATACTGCGAGCCAAAAAATTCAAAATTTTTATCTTTAAATGATAAAATATGTGTGGTAGAGAAGTAGAATGTAATAAGTGTCAGGAGAGTATAACAACTGACCTTACATTAAAAGTGCAATGGGTTAATTTGTTGTCATTGTAGATTATATCGAATTATAGATTAATTATAATAAGCATGCAAAAGATTTTCTTTTTTGATCACTGCGTGATTATAAATGAATTCGTAAGTAAATCGAAAGGAGTAAATTGATAATAAATAAAATAAAAAAAAAAATTTGCGAGTATTTCTCTAATAGTCTTTATTTTCCAACGGCATTTCGTTGTCCTTCTCATTCGGTAAATAATCCTTCTTAAGATGTTTTCTAACCCCTCGGTGAGATTAACTCGAGATCAGGAGGAGGCCTTTCCAGTAGGCCGATATAAACGGTACCTGCCTTACCAACCGGCTCGTATAATTGGTTGTCAGTCAAGTAGTCAGTGCCAACCCCCCGGGACCATCCAACAATGCTCTTGGTTCGTTCCTTCCATTCCTTCAACGACACTCCGTAGAGACATTGGGATGTATGCATGTATAGGACACACTGAAGCGAAATCGGATAGGATCTTATTTAAAGCCAAAAAACACTTGTTTTCAGATCTTTTCTCGAAAACCTTTGGAAGGATAGAAAACGGACAGCCCCTCACACGAGAAGACTTTTAAACGAACGTAAAAGAACATTTCTAAAAATAAAATGAAACAAAAATACTATTTCGTGTTGGAAGTTCCCTTGAAAAGTGAAAGAATAAAAGGAAAAAAGGGGGATTAGAAAAGTGGAAGTTACGAGAAGAGAAAAAGATTAAGGATCTACCGTTATCTCGAACTAATGGTTCAAGCTAGGAGAAAAAAAGATTCTTAAGAGTACCCTTGACCCATCTAACGGTAGACGATAAATAATTCATCCCTCGATTCTTAGTCCCGTTCGACGTTATCTCTACGGTAAGTGAACTAACTAACGCATATTATAATTATCGATAAAATTATCAAAGGATAATTTAAATTCGTTGAAAGGGTTGCTCGTGGTGGTGCTCGGCCAATGTCGATTAATTCCTGTTTCCGATTATCTTCTCTCTATCGTCAAAAGTACGACGATGGAGATATTACAATGCACGAGGAGTTTCATTGTTAAAGCCGACACACGAAAATTTGCTTTCGATTGTGTGAGTTCACACGGTAATAATAATCCAGAAATCGATCGGTAGTTGCAATTACGATCGCGATTATACGCTCGATGAACGTTAGCAACCCTCCAAGGCAAGTTCATTTCCTGGTGCATTAAGGCTAACAGTTAACGCGATTGAGTATTGGCTGGGTGGCCAGTCGAGGAGAGCATCTAGTCAGTCAGAACCGCGTAATGCACGTAATTAATAATTGCCGGCATGCATCAAAGCCTCTCATTAATCTTGCCACTGTGCTCGACCATCCACGAAACGTTTGATCGTTTGATAGCGAATTCGCTGATTTCGAAGGGAGGACTAGCTAGCTAGCTAGCCCAACCATCAGCCAGATCACGAGCTTTGTACAGAAAATGTATATATATATAGACAGAACTAACTTAATAACTTAATTGATACGAAAATAACGGATAGATAAATTAGTTAGACTTGTAGAATTGAATATATACTTTAAGTACTGTTGTGATTAATGAACTTTTTCATCGGCCTAAGATTATTTAACCAACCTTCAATCTTGACCTAATTTTAATTGTTTTTTGTATGAAATTGCAAGCTAATTTTATTCGTTATGCAAATGAGTCAAATTTTGTTAATATGTCAGAAATAAGAAATAATATTTCTCAACCATAACTCCAAAGATCTTCAGAAAATAAACTGAATAAAAGATTTACTATATCATTAAGAGAAAAATTAGAAATTCTTGATTGGAGGAAATGTGATGATAAATTAATATTTGTAAGAAATAAAACAGAAATGGATCAACAATTTGCACACAATTTGAGAAAAATGAATTTTTATATATTATTCGTAAAATTATTGTATTATTTATTTATTTATAATTGTTAGTGCTTTTGAATTCATATAACGCAAAATCCATATAACGTGAAACATATATCTCGCATTATAGGGGGGATGCATACCATACTTTTAAAAAATTCAGTAAATCCAAATAGTTTCAAGTTTGACCAATTCACATTAGGATCGAGATATGGAATAACCAGCCATACTTACGAAGAAAATGTCATTTCCTGATTGTTTCTCTGTCCCTATAATCTATCCTTTTTCCCCCTTTGGTGGCATTGTACCGTGTTTTCCGTGGTATCCCATTAATCCTTCTCGGTCCTAAACTCGATGCATATACAAAGCGACGGGGGGGTGGGGAGACGGAGAAAGGGACGGGGGAGAGCATTGGCGGCGACACACGTGCAACGACGACGTTTCCACGCGGGTTTCCGCGACAAATCAGGGCCCGATTTCGCGGGGGCGTTTCAAAGGAGCCGACGTTTTCCCTAAACGGACAACTTGCCTTCGTGCCAACTTGGAAAGAGCACGAACGAATAACAGAAAGAGAAAGAAGAAAGAGAATAGATTAAGAAGGAAAAGAAAGAGAAAGAGAGAGAAAGAGAAAGAGAGAGAGAGAGTACAAAGGTGGATATTTTTCTTTTCTCTCTTCATCTCCTTCTTCGCCATTCTCTTACTCTCTCTCTCTCTTTTTCTTGACTTTCTTCCCGTTTATCCAAGCAAGCAGCCTTCTCTCGAAGTAGAACCTACGAGACCAAAGGCATTGTGTGTCGTCGTGCGATTCGCCACGGATAAAGTTAGCCGTCTTACGATCGAACTCGATCGCTTGCCTTTCTCGTCTCTACACGGTATACAACACACGATACCATGTCTCTACGTACAAACGTAAATTCGTATCTAAAAAAAAAAGAAAGAAAGAAAGAAAGAAAGAGAGAGAGAAAATAAATAAATAAAATAAACAAATAAAAAAAAAAAAAAAAAAAAAGGGCAACTCCATGCATGAGAGCTCCGTCGATTTGTACTCGTTAATTTTGCAATCGCCTTGTAGCAAACGACTAACTCGTGAAAAATCTCTCTTTTCGTCCAGCTGCGTGTTCGTTCGGTCGTTTGACCGAGAAACGAATGAAACGGACATCCGAACGAGATCGAAGATTTATGGGGTCGTTCGTCGAGGATCGAAAAATTCGATTTAGTGATTTTTTTTCGTTTTTGATCTCTCTCTCTCTCTCTCCTTCTCTCTTTCGCTTTCCGCTTTTTTTCTATTTTTTTTTTTTATTATTAATACAAAAATAAAAAAAACACGATGGATAATCGTTTTTGAACAACCATAAGGAGAAAAAAAGAATTTGAAGGACAAGTTATATTGGAGAGACCGACCGACAGAAGAAAAGAGAGAGAGAGAGAGAGAGAGAGAGAGAGAAATAATGTTTTAAGATAGAAAGAGAGTGGGCCCCTTGGTGAGTAAAGGGGCGCAGGTAATCGAGGGCGCCGAAGGTTGAGCACCAGCAGCCCGGTTCCCCTTCGAAGGAAAAGAGCCGATTGGTTGACGATGGCACGCACCTGGCAGACAGCTGCTTCGAGAGTGCGTGTGCGCATGCGCATAAGAGAGACCGCGGACTCGCTTCCGCGCACGTTCTCTCGCATAAACCACGCATGCACGCACTACATATATATATATTTATACACATACACACACATACACAGATACGTATGAAAAGATAAAACGCCTTCAAACTTTACGACCATTCAGACAAACACACAGGCAAACAACAAAATTATTTCTATAAACCTCTTTTACGAAATATTTCTCGTTCACGTAGCGATTTTTAACGTTTATTTCAAATTTCCCGCTTCTGCAATATTCAAAGAGAAAACTTGTAAAAAGTAGTACGCAAAAGTAAATAAACAAAAAAGGAAATATAAGAATTATCGACAGTATTATATTAAAGAGAGAGAGAGAGAGAAAAAAAAGTTCCAACATCTGGTTGGTCCAACTTTCTGTTCCTACGATGATTTAAAAAACAGGTGAAGAAAGAAAGAAAGAGAGAGAAAGAGAGAGAAAAATGAAAGAGAGGGATTGTATTCTCTAGATGGTATTCTTGGATGGTGTCATCTAGGAAACAATAATTTGTTAACCCAAGAAGATGGGGGTCGTGATTCCAGACGGACAGTGCTATAGAGTCTTAGCAGGTCCTTCTTCCAAAGATTATAGGTTTTAAAGACGCGTGTGACCGGTTCCCGGCGAGTGCTAATCCCATAGTTTTACACATAGAATAGCAATAGCGTGAGCTTTCACAAAGAGATCGTATTTGTAGGATTAAGGAATCCTCGAAAAACTTATCCTATTCTTATTCGATCTTTTCATTTATTTCCTTTCCATCTTTTTCTTTTTTTTACAATACGAAGTTTCGACAAGACTGATTTTTGTTGTTGTAAATTTTACCTACATTATATTACAATACAATTATATAATACAATAATAACTACGCGTGGTCAGAATTTCTTAGAAAGTTTTTTCTATATTTCGGAAATGAGAAATTGAGAAGGGATGGGGGAGGGGGGAGAAAGAGAGAAAGAGAGCAAACCATGGCTGTCGATCATCAAAACCATTTTTCTCCTCGCTCTTCGATCACACTTGCATACGTACTTACTTACACAATGACGATTACACAATATAACCGTCGATAGTCGCGGAGAAATCCAGATTAGACGCACCTGTGCAAAGAGAGCATCGCACCTACTCTCGAATGTTCCAACGTAATATTATTTTCTTTCTGGCCCGATTACATTCGCTTCATTATATTATGACCGACTAATAAGAGAGAAAAAAAAAAAAAAAGGAAAGAAGAGTTAGTGAACGCGAGTGAGAGAGAGTGAGAGAGAGAGAGAGAGAGAGAGAGAGAGAGAGAGAGAAAATCGTATTACCTAAATGATACTGGAAAACTTCTTCTCAATATTTTCGATATCGTCGATTTTTATCCCCACTCTTTTCTTTTTTCTACTCCTCAAAAGTATTCAACTCTTCGTGACTTCTTTTTAAGACAAAAAAATCTCTCGTTTTACTTTATATAAAAAGAAAGAAATGATTGCAATCTCTTATCGAATGCAAGTAATTAAATAAACAAGTATACTTTCTTTGATAACATCGAAATATTTTACAATAACTCGTATACACCATAGTACATACATTATTGTACAATAGTAAAAGAAAAAAAAAGTATCGAGGATGCTTTTAGGCTGCTGAATAAAGATATGTACTGTCTTGTTTCGTGGGAGAAGAAAAAGAGAGAGATACAAGAGCAACAAAAATATATATATATGCGAAACCTGTCCTAGATTTCTTTTATCACCACGAAAATGCTAGTAAACGCGCGAGGTCTAGTTCCAAATGCGAAGATTATTTTCCTGCCATAGAAGGGATAGAAAGAGAAAGAGAAAAAGAGAGAGAGAGAGAGAGAGAGAGAGAGAGAGAGAGAGAGAGAGAGAGAGAGGTCATATTTTTACTCATATTCTTTTTTTCTCACTTTTTTTTCTTGTTTTGTTTTCTTCTCTTTCTATCTTCTTTACATGTTGCAATTTTCTTTCTCTGGCAGGAACGAAGTACGGGGAAAAAAGAATTAGAGTAGACAGTACGAGAATATTCTCGTTGAAAATGGAAAAAAAAAAAAAAATAGGTAACTATAGTTACGAATGCTTACGGTGTAGTGAGAAAAAAGAAAAAAACGAGATGGAGGCAGAGACAAGAAAAAAAAAAAAAAAAGGAAAAAAAAAAGAGAAAAAGGGAGAGATAGAAGGAAGGGAAGAGAAGGGGAGAGACGGAGAGGAAGAAGCATTCCGGACACTCAGGAAATGACCCACCCATTGGCCCCGGCAAAACCATAATTCTGGTCGTCGAAACCATAATTCCTCCAGACTAAGAAAGAAAAAAAAAGAGAGAGAGAGAGAGAAATACTCTCGTGTTTCTACTCTCCCGGAACAGGAGGTCCCTACGTAATTTTGGATCGAATTTCAGAGGATAGTCCAGGAGGTTCGAATTAAAATCGGTTCGCACAAGCGCCGTGAATCGGTGAGAAAAAATATGAATACTACAAATACTAGTATTTATTTAAAAAAGAAAAAAAAACTGTAATATAAAATTATAAGTTTCAAGACTAGATATGGTCGATGAACTCGTTTATTCCAATAAGTTTGCTATAGTTGTTCGATATACATAAATCGATCCGAAAGTTGCATCGACGAAAGAACAAGCATATAATACCATAAAGTTAGTTTGATCCTATGAAAAAAAGAAAAATAGGAAAATAGAGAAAGAAAAACGAGTGAGAAAGAGAAAGAGAGAAGAGAAATTCGCGAATTAAAGAGGTACGGCAACGCAAGATGAACAATCGTAGTCTCGAAGGTTCGCACGAACCGTTCTAAGGCCGACTGTAAGAGATATTTATAGTAAAAGTCAATAATTTCGTACTAGAGTGGTCGTAGTTCGCGTAGTAGCGTAGGAGTTGGCACGGATAAACGTCACCCGGTATATAATACGCATATATACGCGTTGGTTACTCTACGGAAATCGTATTAGTCTCATTCTTATCTTTCTTTATCCATTTATCTGTTTCCTTTTATGTTAAACTAAATCATTACATCAGTAACAATTATCACCAAGTTACGAAATCTAAATTACGAAACTTAAATGATGAATACATTTTAATTTGAAGATTAACACATTTTGCATAACAGAATTGTATTTTATTTTATGTTCTATCTTTTACAATATTTTTTAAATATTATAATCACAATAGTATAATTAATATTATATTATTTAAACTTTACTATAATTTATTAGCCTAAAGTAAAAAGGTCAGTTGTTCCAATGATTGTATAATATGACCTGCTGCTTTTTTCATGTTTTTTTTGTATTTTTAAATGTGGGATAAGTACAAATTTGAAAAAGAGAGATGATCATGTCAAATAGGATCTCTTTATATACAAATTGCTTACTTTAACAAAATTACTAATTAATCGATTTATTTATAGATTTGTCAACAAATATCACGTTTGTTTGCGTGATATTTTTACAGATTGTTTGATGAAAAGTAAGAAAAAAACGAAGACGTTTTAAACTGGAAAGCGTAGTTTCGAAGTCGAATAAATAGGTGTGAATCACAATTGTGGTGGTTTTGGTATAATGGTGATGGTTAAACTCAGAGGCAGGCACTGAGGCAGGCACGATCTGCCCTAAGATCTCTGCCGGAAATCGGAACTGGCTTGGGCCGAGCTAATCTAGGCTCAACCCAGAACTCACCCCTTTCCACTGAAACCATCCACTACCTATTACCATTCTATATCACTTACGTAGCTAACGTCGAGACTATTGTTAATCATAATGCATTACGCGAAAATTATAAAATAATAATATGTTTCTATAATATATAGTCTAATTCGTGTATGTAAGTTATTAATTTTATAATAATTACATGAAAAAAATGAATAAAAGCAACAAACTTTTTAAATTTTCCTTTCGGTAATTCAATCTTTCTTAAGTGTGTGCGTGCATGGGAACACGCGTGCGTATGCAGGATGTTAATCATCGAATGTTATGAAAATTATAAAATTGTAATGTTTGTATAATACATCGTGTAACTCTCGTATAAATTACTAATCTTATAATAATTACGTTCAAAAATGAACAGAAACTCGTAAGAAACTTTATCTTTTCCTCCCTATAATTCAAACTTTCTTATTTATACGTATATACAGGATATAACTAAAATACATGGCAAAACTTCAGAAATGAATTCTTCATACGTAAAGAATAAAAATAATAATAAATATTAAAATAGGGGTCAGGAAATGCTTAGTTTTTTTTAAATTAATAAACTTTCGAATATTATCTTATCAGTGTATTCCAAATTATGTATATTATATTTTTTAGAAATACAAATGAATGAAACTAGTTTAAATTATGTTCAAATATCTAATTAATTCTGCTAAATATTTAACAATCACAAATGAATTATCGTACTTACAATTAAAACCATAATTAATAATTGTTTTAAATATAATAAAATTAAAAGAAAGAAATATAAAATGACAAGAAATGTTGAATTTTAACGGAAAATGAAAAATTGATGATTTGACCGGTTGTCAAATATGCATTTAATGGTAAAATCATTTTGAAGAGAATAAAAAGCAAAGAGTAGCAGCTTCCACGAGAGAAATTATCCTAGAATCTCGGAACGAAGTTCTTAGTTACGGTGACTTCGGACCATTCGTCGGTCTTTTCAGGAGCTGCCAGTCATTGATTAGGCTCCCGTTCGTGAAGAAGAAAGACTGTGAGGGGAAAAAGAGGGATGGAGAAGAGAGTTGTGAGGAGGGAGAGGATAGATTACGTCGACGTCTACGAAAGTTTACGGTGTTTGGGCACCCGTGAACGCCATATGGCCCGAAAGTCGCCATGTTTCCTTCGTTTTCTTTCGTCTTGAGTGCCCTGCAGCGGGTCCAAGGGCCCTCATTTTTTTTCATCGACTCTCTCTCTCTCCTGCTCATTAAAGAACCTTCCAAGTTTTGTTTCGTCATGAAATATAATTTTTTATATAAAAGGAAATGTTTCTCAAAAAAAAAAAAGAAAAAAAAATATGTTTAATGAGAAAATTTTCGGTCTTTTAAATAACCTTTTGCCCCTTTGAAGTACACCCACAACATTCGACTTGTATGCAATGGAAAAATATGTGAAATCATTATTAGAAATACGATACCAAAGTATCTAATACGAAGGTATGCAATTATAGGCCAAGTCGACAACAAACTCTCGTGTGTACTAACAATCGGTACATAGAAATTTCTAGGAACAATAGGGTATCGGACTATCGAACTATTCGGAGTATATACGGGTGACGCCCACTTATGCGGTATTAAGACGTACTCTACGTATATCCTACTCTCTCACTCTCTCTCTCTCTATCTCTATCTCTCTCTGCACAGTGCGTGTATTCACACCAAACACATCTTGGGATCAAGATGTTCGATCTCACGATCGTATTAATCTTGACCTACCCCCATCGTCGATACTATGCTTATCAAGCTTTGATATTCACAATAATATCCAATCTTTTCGCTGCATCGTGCGATATCAAATAAAAATCTTCCTAAAAGCCTAAAGATTCACATGAACTAAATATTACACGAATCCTTTTTCCCTAGTTTCCTACAAAGCTACTTTTCGAGCTGCTAATACCAGATATGTTAATATGAAACCGGAATTTTTCTATACAATATATATACATATTTATTGTATGAAAGTGATAAGAAATATTTTATTCACAGTATTGCCTATTGCTAGCTATACATTTTTTCCTAGTTGTCTGACAATTTGTGGATGCCATGCCAAGAAAATTGTTGATCTTTTGAGGCAAACCAGGTGGTCATCGAACTATTTTCGTACATTTTTGTAAAAAGTAAAACGCTATTTAACAAGTGCGTATCCCATCGATGCAAATCAGTATTAATCGGACGGAGCTAAGTCTGGTGAGTAAACCACATGGAAAATTATTTCTCAACAAAACGCCTCAATCGTTTCTTTGACGAGTTTTGCAAACAAATTCACTTTGTTTTGCCTTTTTTGATATGTTGGTCGTTTTTTACACAAAGCTTGATTCAAATGGATCATTTGATGTCGATAGCGTTCAGTATTAATGGTTTCACCAGATTTTAGCAGCTCATAATAGATCACATCCTTTTGATCTCAACAAACACAAAACATTGTTTTCCCTCCATAGCAATTTGACCTTGCAGTCGATGTCGATGATCCGCCTGGAGTTACTCATGATCTTTTTTTACGCTTAGGATTCTCAAAATATATCCACTTTTCATCGCCAGTCATAATCCGATTCAGAGAAATGACATTCTTTTGTACCTGGCGAGCAGCATTTCGCAAGTGGTTTTTTCGGTTTTCATGCTACCTTTTATTCAGTTCATGTAAAACCCATTTTCCCATCTTCTGGATCTTTTCCATGACTTTTAAACGTATGGAGACGGCTTCTCGTGTCACATTTAATTAATATGCGAGTTGTTGTCCAACAATTGTTTCCAACATTGTCCAACATTTGCTCTCTTCAAACTTTTTCAATGCTATTCCACGTTTTTCGTTTCTCACCGTCAAAATCCTCACTTTTGAATTTTGTAAACCACTCAAAGCACTGTGATTTACCAAAAGCATGCTCACCGTAAGCTTCAACAAGCATTCGATGCGATTCTACAGCAGTTTTCTTCAAATGATAACAGAAAATATCACAATGCTGTCCACAAATCGTAGTTTTCAGACACAAAATTCGACATGTTCAACGCTATTACAAACAATACTGTTGTATAAAAATTGTATTGTCTTGAATTAAAAATCTTTGTCAGAGATGTCAACAAGGAAATAGCGCCAATGATACGGTTTGACTATAACTATATAACAGCTAGGGCCATTTATGGGCAAATTCCGGTTTTATATTTACAGACCTGATAGATCGGAAGATTACTCTCATTGCAAAGGATTAAAATCATTATAAACAACTAAATGTAAATAATAGTAGCTTCAATGTAATAAATATAATAATTAAATGTTGAAAAGAGAGAGCGAGAGCGAGAGAGAGAGAGAGAGAGATAATGTCAAAATATAAAATATTTGCTGGCGATGAAAAGTGGATATATTTTGATTATATCATCAATAACAGTTGATACGACATTAAGCTAAATCGTCAAATTTATTTAACCTCATACAAGTGACATCATTTTCTTCAACATAAACATAAACTTCTGCATTATTTTTATTTTATTTTCAAATGTATATAATTTGACCATAAGAGAAAACAAAACATTGTCCATAAATTAAAAGGTTGCGACCAATGGTTAAAAGTGCATGCATAAATAAGATGCATTTTAACGTTTGTTAAAATTGTATTAAAAATAA
The DNA here is from genome assembly GCF_001313835.1 of Polistes canadensis. NCBI lineage: Eukaryota > Metazoa > Arthropoda > Insecta > Hymenoptera > Vespidae > Polistes > Polistes canadensis. The sequence goes on along the minus strand of NW_014569766.1, from coordinate 229,820 downwards.
AAAGCTTATATATCAACTATGAAAAATTAAAAAATTTAAGATTAGAAAAATAATCAATAAACAACAACTCAGAAGAAACATCACGTATGCTAGATATTAGTATTAATTTAATCGAACGATACGGATGCTTTCATTATTTAAGAAAGCTCTAAACAATCCTAGCGTACATCGCGTACATTATCATCAACGTCGTGATCATCAACGTGACAGTGAGCGAATCGCGCGCGGGTGAGTATATGTATGTGGATGTATATATATAATATGTATATATATACAATATATATATATATATGAACTCGCGCAGGAGAGGAAGACGGAGATAACATTGCGAGAGAGAGAGAGAGAGAGAGAGAGAGAGAGAGAAAGAGAGATAGTGGATCGAGGGTGGTTGAAGGGTTGCGAGGGAGAGTGTGTTCCGAAACACATCCAGCTGGCGCCTCTCGGAGTGCAATAGCTGGCGTTATAAGCCCGCTACCAAATCAAGCGTGCGTGACACACTAATAATCGGACGTATATATCGCGCGACACACACACTCTCTTACTCAAAACACACGCGTGCGATTTTCTATGTGAGTTTCTCTATGCGTGTGTGTTTGCACGCTAGCGCACGCGTTCTAAGCTACATATCCGTGCAAATAGAAGCGGCAGATAGTGCTAGAGCTATATATATATAGATGTATTTATATATACATACATATACTTACATATATAACTATGTATAATATGTGTATGTATATATGTTTATATATATATATATATATACGTACGCATCGAATTCTGGAATCCCTACTATTAGCGCAGATCTGAATGCATTGTCAGAACTAGATCGTATGTGTGTGTATATGTACATGTATGTGTCATTTAGTTATATGTATATGTATCTAATTACATGTATGTAAAACAGAGTGTTCGCGCGAGTTTCGCGTTCCAAACGTATCCCCCCCTTTCCCCCTTACTCCTCCTCTCATCACTCGATCGCATAGCGGATGTTGTGTATGTGTGAGTGTTTATGTATATGCATAGCGCCCAAGCTATAACTACGAACGCGATCATATGGGTTATACATATGCGCCTTGCTACTAATGCTAATCCTAACCATAGATTATCGGACAAGAGCCCACGACCGATGATCAACCGAAACGAGCCGATTGTAGAAGTACCGATGGCCTTCCTGATTTTCACCCATCTACGAACATCGATGATAATCAACGCTAATGATTTTGCTCGAAATCGTTTTGCTATTGCTGTTTCTATCTTTCGATAAATCATTTCTCTTCAATTATATCCATTTTTATATTTTTTGAAATAATTTTCATAATTTAATTGTGCATTTTTTCAAATAATTATTATGGCTGTATTTATATATTAATGAAGGAAAGTTATCAGACGGCTAGATTTTCTTAGAAAATCTTTCGTAAATCTGTAAACAGTACAACTCTCTTTATTATTTTTGTATAATTTTTTTCTTAACTCTCAAGTTTAAGTAATTGTGAGCTATGGAAACTAAATAAATAGGTATACAAGAAATGGAATAATGAAAAACTCATAAAAACTTGTTTCTGGATGGGAGTAATATATTCTTTAGAAAAATTGAATATAAATAATAGCAGCCCTTTTTTTTTAAGATTTACAAAGAATGTTATATTAATAAAATGTAATCTGTGTTTAAAACCTTTTTCGGCATTATATATTTACTCAGGAAAATGTGTATATCATAATGTGAAATAATAAATGAATTAATTGTCTTGCTGTAACATTGATTTAGATTATATTTGTTTTCCATTTTCTCTCAACTATATAACAGCAATATTACGAAGCCACCATTGGTGAATAATGTGTTAATCGACACTAACGAAATAAAATCAAAACGGTGCACCTGTTATCTCTAACTTGATCGAATGTAACAATATGTTATCTTTTACGAGCAATCAATTTAATATCACAAGACCTTTTCAAAAAGAGATGTAGGTACGTAGGACAGGTCGATCGAAATCTATTTTTTGATTGTAAAAAATTGTTCTTAATGAAAATGATTATTATCATTAAGAATTAATATACAGCTATAAACGAATCGAATAGCAACCTTGCAAGAAGATGATAGCTTGGATTTCTTACAAGACGGTAGTAGACAGGTGAACTGACTATTGATTTCAATGATCATTTTATTTTTTTTTTATTTTTTTCTTTCTTTTTTTTTTTTTCCAAAGCAATTAAGTCGTCCGATCTCCGCAAAGGTAAACGAATTATTTCTCGGACCGATCATAAAACCTTACTCGATACAGCTTTCACGATGGATCTCATTGCGCACATCTGATCCTTTCGAATTTTCGTCTTAATTGAACCTCATGTACACAAAATGAGACCACCTCGCTCGAGAAGAGTACTTTCGCTTTCTCATTTCGTTTCATCGTTTCTTTTTCTCAGCCCTTCAATGTCTGCCCTCGCCTTTCTTCTCACGGTCTGCTTCCATCGTAACTAACCATTTATACAGGGTATCCCAAAAAAAAAAAAGTTCAGACAAAACTTATATTACGTATTATTACAATGGGTCAAATAAATGAAAAATCTTTATATAAACTTATGTTCGAGGAAAATATATTATACTTTTAACAAATATTTCTATTTATTATTGTGACAATTATATAACAAAAAATTTTCGAAAAAATCCTCCATCTTTAATAAAAGACAAGTTTTCTTTCGTCGAGTTGGCGATAGCTTTCAAATATTTCAATTGTATTGAAGGTAATAGTAAATACATTCTAAATACATTCCTAAAATTTATCTTTTGTTTCTATCGCGTATTTTTATATAACAATTCTTTTACGTGAACCGATAAATAAAAGTTCAGAGGTGTTAAATTAGGTTAATCTATAAATGCTTATATTTTTTTCAATAATGCATTTTCAAGTATAAGTTTATATGAACTTTCTTCATCTATTTGACGCGACGCAATAATATTTAATATAAGTTTGATCCCAATCTTTCTGGACACCTTGTATGAAAAAATGAAAAAAATGAAAAGAAAAGAAAGACTCACAAGTGAAAACAGAAATATAAACGACAGAGAAATGTTTTTCTTATACATTTATTTGAAGTTTGCAATTAAATCTCAACGGAATAAAGATAAAACGCACATATAGGTATATGTATACGCAAACGAGCAAAATTTCCAAATATTTCTGCTTCAAAAATAATTACTAATATTTCTTCATTTCAATTTTTATTTTTATTTTTCGTCAATAAAAACTTTATCCTTTCGTCCATAATCTTTGATGATTTTATGTAACAATTTTAAAAGAGATAAGATTTATTTATCGACCGAATTACATATTTCAGATCGTTTAAAACATTTTCAAAAAGAATAACTCTTTTTAAAAAGAATAAAAATAATTGAATAACATAAAGAGATATTACGAGAATGTAAATAATTATTATCTTGACTAAATTGATCACGACACTCGTGTTGATAAATTAATAATGAATTTGCTATTATAATTATTCTCAGATACATCTCGAAGAAGCTCAAATCTCTAGCACGATATTCCATTGGAGAAACAAGCTAATCCACTAAGAATAACGGAGTTAATTAAGTTTAACGTAGGACAAGAGATAAGTCTTCACAATGAAAAGAGCTTCTTTTTTTCTCTTTCCCAACCACCCTCTACCCGTTTATTTCTTTTTCTTTTTTTTTTTTTTGAGTCTATTTTAGATGAACTTCTCTTCTCCTCAAGTGAGCCGTTCGTCCACGAGGAAGATTTTACGGGCGACGAAACTTGAAAAAAGGTCGTCCGAGTAAGTTTATGAGGAGGGGTTAAGAGGGGTTAGGAGGTGAAATCGGGCGCAGTTTAAAACGTTGCGAGTACCGTACCGGATATGAGTCGCAGAGGGGTAGAAGCGTAGACCGGAAATGGCCACCCTTACCTCGGCACGATCAAAAACTGGTTTTGCCAGACGCTTGCTCAACAGCGTTCTCTTCTTCTCATCGTTGACTAAACGGATGGAAGAAAATGCTCTCGTCGCCTACCCTCCCTCCCACCCCCTCCCTCCTCCTTTCTCACTTTAGATTAAATATCCGACAAATTAATCTTTTAACGATTTTTAAACAATAATTATATATATATATTAATAATCAAAATCAATTTTAATAGTATCAAACATATATATATATACTTCTAATAAATATCGCTTTAACAAACTGACAAATTATCAATTATTTTTACAAATATTAAAAATAATATTATTACTAAGTTTAATCTTAGGGATATTTTTTTTGAACAGGTTTAAATTAGATGAACAATCTATTTATCAATTGAACGTTTCGTCCCTATATTTGGGACATCCTCATCAACTAAAATTTTTTATTATGACATATTATTACTTATACAAATACAAAAAGTTATGGTAGGATAACGGTTTCAAATTGACTTTATATATAAGATAGTGAATACTTATGACTGTAATGAGAAATGATGTTATATTGACTCGTGAACAATAACAATCGAGGTAAAATAACGCTATTAATTGTAAGTTTTTTTGTATTTGTAATAATATTAGAAAAATTTTGGATATGAAAATTTATTATATTAACATTAAAAATAATAGTATCGTGGATCCATCTCTTGCTGGAAATTCATATCATGAAGTGAAAACAAAATATTGTAATGCTGTTAATAAACCAATATTTATTTTTCTGTTTTATTCCTCTTTTTGTTTCGTAAAACAACGTTTTGAACACTTCGTATAATAAAAGATGTGAAAAATACACACTACTGTCATAAGAAATACAAAAGATCTGGAAATAAAATAAAGTAATACGTAATAGTAATAATAATGTCGATTACAGGAATTATAGCAATTTAATAAAGCAACTTATATAACTAGAATTTACATTAGGTTTATGGGGCGCGTCATTTTGACGTATTTCGAATTTTGTTAGGAAAGTTACAAAAACCTTTCGCATTTTTATTTTATCTCTTGTACTGACTTTTATCAGTTGAACGAGGTAAATATATATTGAAGTCTATTTTCTTTAAAAGTTTTGAAATATTGAAATTCTCTATGTGGTATACCTATTTTTACGGATGTGTATCAATTTGACGCACTTTTTTTTATCATCCAAGGAATGGGGACCCAGCTTTTTTTTCTAATACAATGCCCAGGGATGAATTCATGCAAATTTTTCGATTCGTCCGATTTGATTAAAAAAACGGAACGATCTAAACGTTTAGGCACCGACAAATTTGCAATGATATCCGAAATATGAAATCAATTTATACAGAATATCCAATGCTGTTATAAACCTCACGAAAATATTTCAATGAACGAACAACTATTTCCTACTAAAGTCCGCTGCAAGTTCACACAATATATGCCAAAAAAAAGGGCGCAGAAATTTGGCATAAAATTTTAATATAAATGAGTTCCCCCAAAGAATAGGAAAATAACAAATCAATAAAAATAATAATAATAATTATGTACTTGTGTGATATACATAAGCATATCCAATTTCACTAATATTAAAAACAGCAACCATAATCAAGTAATTCCTAATGTAATCAGACTAGTATAAACTAAAATTAATCTGATTTAAACCAGAAGATAACAATCTTTGAGCAATAAAAAATACAAAATACAAAATAATAACCCCCTTATCGGTCGTCAGCATTTTTCATACGATTCTCATTAGGTTTTAGCTGATTTCGTTTTATATGCATATACATATTTCGTTAGTCACTTTTCACATGACAGACTACCGTACCGCCAAAGTACCGTTGTCATGTGAAAGTTGGCTAACGTCCGATAAGGGCTAATAACAATAATACTTATAATAAGTACAAATATTATCTCGATCAAGCCTTATGAATTCTTATTATTCTTATTTTCCTCTCTCTCTCTTTCTCTTTCTATCTTTTACCAAAGAAATAACAATTCAGTGTATTTAAATAGTCGAGTATTCAGTAATAATAGAGACACAGCTGTCGATCTAACGTCACTTCTACCTTCGCTTTACGATCGTCCTCGTCCCGTTGTCTTTGCGATATTTTACGCCGTTACATTCATCTTGCAGAGACATAATTATGACGACTATGTGTCTTTGTACCGTTAATGCGTCGTAAGCGGCGCGTCAACTTGGTGCCTCCTACTAAAAAAAAATATAGGCGCTCTGGAAACAAATCGGCCGAGGATTATAATTTCATGAAATTATGTTACCCAGTAACAAGAACAATAACTGGTAAATGATAAATCAAAAACACGAGAATCAAATGAAAATGTGTTAAAAACTTGTCTTCTCCGATCCAACCGAAATTCGATAGACGTTCTCTCTCACTTTCATGCTCATATATATATATGTACCAAATACATACATACACACATTTATATAAGCATATAAACACACAAACTTAGTCAGAACCAGAAGTTGACTTCGAAACGAAACCACGAGTCGAACCGGCACGTTTTCGAATATAATTTAACGCACGGAACTCTGATCGGGAAACCGTGGTTCTCATACGAATCCATCGTAACTTTGCTTTCTTCATTTTAAATTACACAATCGATTTTTGAAAAGAACAAAAAATATATATATACGTATATTTATATTTATAAATCTTATGTTACTATTTATTTTACATGTATATGTGTTTTTCACATATATATATATCGTCTATATTTAGCGAAAAGTCACTTACTAACATTTATGCTAATCTGAATTATTGCACGTCAAACAAATTATTAATAGAAAAAATCAGATTTTACAAATTTGCTTTTTTTAGTGCTTTACACACTACTATTGATACTTTTTATAGAATAATGGGTAATAAATTTAAAAAAATAATTTTGTCATCAAAAAAGATAAGAATTTTTGGCTTGAACATAGATGATATACATAAATCTGCTGATTATTATAATAATAGACTAACAATAAGACACAAAAACTATTAAAATTTACTTCATGATGTATGTTATAAAATCATTATGTTTTATTTTTAACTTGTTGTTAATCCATTATATCAAAATTATTGGCACAAATATATTTATAAATATAGACAGAAGATATGAATATATAAAATATAAAAACGCCGTATAATTAAATTAAATGTATGGAAACGTTTGTAAAAGGAATAATATAAAATTTAATTAACAATGAAATCAAATTCTTGTGCGTTCATGCGAACACGAGAAAATAGTAAAAATACAAAGATAATAACTTCAATATAAAACAATGACGAAATCCATAAATTTTCCACTTTCCTTTTTATGAAAAAAAAAAAATGCATTGAATACAATGCGCGATTCTATCAGAAAATATTATCAAAAAGTTCATATACATACATATATGAGTATCAGAAACATATCAGAGATGATAATGGTATCTTAAAAAGGAAGAAACAATAAAAATAGAAAACGTTGAGAGATCTAGAGTATACGAAAATGAGAATCGCTGGTGGTAGTCCATAAGCCAAAGAGAAGATCTAACGGCTGCACGGACTGTACTGAAATAATGTACAGTGTCGTACGAAACGGCAAGATGGAGGCAGGAACGGAATAAGGTAGGGGAGAAGAGAGGAGAGGAGAGAAGAGGAAGAAATGGTTAGTTGGAGAGAGGGAGAGATCCGGAGCACTTCTCAACCCCCCTACTCCTTCTCTCACTCTCTCTCTCTCTCTCTCTCTCTCTCTCTCTACCCCCTCAACCCCACCCTCTTAGTCGCCTTCGCCCACCATCGTTTCTCCCTCGTCGTTCGGGGTAACAATGGTGTGCAAAGGAGATTAACAAACAGAATAAGCTAACGCATAATCGCATTATTTCTAGCTAAGCCGCATTTAAATTAGATAGAAATTCCATTTAACGAAACAATGCTACTATGATGTGTCACCGTTGCGCTGTACGAATCTCGAATAAACGCGGCACACTCTTAGGTAGCCGATTTTCTTGGAAATATTTGAGTATATCATGAGCCTCTTATTTGACGATTTTCTTCTAGTTACTTCTCCAGAGATCTACGTTCTTATACATAGATATGTGATATTTACATTTAAACGTGACACGAGTAGAATTCAATGTGAAATTTGAATAGGTGCATTATACGTATGCACTATTTCACGACACAAAGGTATTTATCATTTAGTCTGATAATCAAAATGTCTTGATCGACGATAATCAACTTAAATAACTGATTCGCAGTTTATCCAATTCACCATTGTGCATTACGCCAGTACATAATATTGAACATAATTTAATAAGGACTAAATTACAGAACGTCTTAATTGTCGCAATGATGATCGAAATTAATCGTTAAGAGAGATGTGTTTCAATATCGTAGATATGAAAAGTATAATATGCATTTATTGCATTCACAATACGTTAAAATTTTAAATAATATTGTTTTAACTATTACAACAAAATATTATTACAAGAAGACGATAAAATTAGGATCTTTGTTATATTCGCCTTAGTGCATTATTTTTGGTAGAAAAAAGAAAGGGTGTTGAAAAAAAAGTGTTAGAGAAAAATTAGATTTAAAATGTCCATGCTTGAAAACAGGATGCAACGACAACAACGACTACGAGAGAGCACCCCGTGGATAATCGTGGAAGGGTGCCCTCGGCACAAAAAGAACGGACCGACGGGGATCTACGTTCCCGCCCACGTGACGGCAGCCATGTTTGTGACGTAATCCTGACGTCACCAAACCGATGGCGTGCTCCTCACGCTCGACTATACGACTATGCAAGATCCTAAACGCGTCGTTCACGTCAAGTATCGTTTGAATAAGCCGTCAGTTTTGTATTCTAATTTCATTATGCGTTTAAGACAATTATTCAAAATAATTAATTAATATATATGTCAACGTTTTAAATTATATGATTCAGTTAAATCATGAAAATCTGAGATTTTATACGAAATACTCTCCTTTTTGAAGAAAACACAAAAAGAGTTTTATTATACATTCAAATTTGTAGAGCTTATTTAGGTAATGATAAGGTATAATATAAATTCACAAGAAGCGAGTAGTGAAAATTTGAGATTGAAATTTAATTCGTCTTTAAAGCCTGTTTTTCTTTCAACAATGTTCGTAATTATCCGTTCTTATCTCTCCCTATACTTTGAAAATCAATGTTCTGTTAGTCGTGCTATTCTATCAGGTCTAATCTACGGATAAAATTTCAATTTCGTACATTAATTATTCGCATCTCGTGAATTATTACATTGTCTAGTTAGATTATGTAATTCTACCTTTTTTTAGTTTAACAGATCAGTAAAGTTATTTCATGAATTAAAGCATTACATGTTTTAACGGTAACATATATATTGATATGTTAAAATAATTGAAGGTCGTCTAAATACAAAATAATGCTATTTTCAAAAGTTCAAAATCGAACGAGATAAAACCAATAAATCATTCACGCGCGTCCTTCCATATTGACGAATGAACATTCGATTTTCCATTGTTTCAAATTTTACGTTATCTGGTGCTGTCTCACGCTTACGTTGCACAACCATCGCACACGATAGTTTTCGATAAGGGGATCGCGTTAACCGTGACGCGAGTTATCGTATCGAGATCCGGATGTAGTGTGAATAAAAATAAATATTTGATAAAGTACTACGCGCGGGACACATTAAAATGAGTTTTGTTCGCATTTGAATTTTCTACCCCCCACCCTCTCTCTTTTAATATTACATTTGACGATATTGAGTCTTACGTTGTCAACAATAAAAAAATATTATTCACCAGATAAATAATTATTCTAATTACTGCTGTTATTTGATCATCCCCATTTGAATATATCCACTCTTCCAACATTTTTTGATATCTTATAATTTAAATGAATAATATTATATAGGATGATTCATAAATGCATTCCAATAATTAAGAAAAGTAATTCTATATACTATTATTAGTAAAAAGAAAAATCTTATACGAACGTTATCGTAATTTTTGAGTTACGAATGTCCCATATGCATGCCACTACTACTATATATTGGAATATTGAATCCTAAACTCGTTCAACAATACCAGGAATTCTTGAAGTAGTCTCTAATCGTAAACACTATTCAATTGTGTTGAATATACAGACAAGTTTTCAAAAGTAAGTTAAAATTTCCGATAAAAAAAGCCACTAACTGCCAAAATTGTTTTTTATTTCATAACAGTAGCAATCGTAAACGTTACAAAAGATCAAGACGAGTAAAAATATACTTAATATGTTAACACGTTGAATGCCTTGAGAATTACCAGTGACCGACAATAAATCTGTCTTCATAGCACCATGGGGATCACCGGTGCTATTATATCGTTTTACATTTTAATCTTAACAATCGACGATCGTGTCCCTACAACAAAACGTGAAACTTGGCATCCAAAGTGTTTGGAAAACAAGAATATAATCTATTTTTACAGTGAATACATATTTATATAGAAATATTCCATTTATAAATAATAATATTGTGACACAATACAACAAATAATAAAAAATAAATATACTTTTGAGAAGGATCGACATAATATGGGAGAGTTAAAATTCAATAGAAAAAGAAAAAAAGGGATCTCGTTCCTGAAACGAAACGTAAAGGATACAAATTTGTTTACAAATCGTTTTTAAGTGTAATAATAGACCAAAAGAATAGAAAAAGGCATCTCGAAATCACAAAAGAGTGAAAGAGAGGGATAAAGGACTGTGAGAAAAATGAATAAAAAGAAAAAAAGTAGCAGGTGGTTTTAAATCGCTCATCCGTCGACGATGATAGAGTTAAACCTAACAATAAGATGCGTAGGTTAGAGATGATTTACCTGAGGGCCACCACCCACGATGGATTGGTAGGCTGACTGAAAGACGCTCCCCAACTGCGTGAGGCCCTCGTCCTCCATCTGGAACATTATATCGGTACCAGGAGAGCCATTGTTGTTCAGATTATTGTTGTTGCTCATTAACTTCTCCGTGTTGCCAACGTCACGCAGTATTGTGTTTGACTGCATATCTTCACGGGAAGGCAGGATTGTAATATTATTACGATGGGCGATCGAGGAATCCAAAAGGATTGAAAATCGAAGAAGCCCGGTAAGATCAAGCGTCATAAAAGTGACGTCAAATCTTGAAGTTCGAGTTGTCACAAGTAGCGTCCACCACTCTAATCATTGTCATTGCGCGTATTCGCGGCTTGGCGCGAAACAGAAGCCAATAGAAAATGTTCACAAGTAGTCTCACAAGCGAGATAGAAAAACGGAACGCGCGAACGCACGAAAGAGAGAGAGGGAGAGACGCTAAAGGAGGCGTCGACTTCTCTCTCCTCTCTCTCTCTCTCTCACTCTTTCTCTTTCTTTCGTTTACCGGCACCACTACCAACCACGTCGTTGAAAACTCGCGGGGCTCGTCGTTAAATAACCCAGCAACTATATCGATAATAATAAGCTTCGCTTTTCGAATCTTTTCACCCTTCGTCAAAGTTCCCAAGTTGTCTGTTGGGAGTAACCGGGAAAAGGAAAATAATCAGATAGAAGTTGATAAATAAGAAAGACAGAGACAAATAAAAAAAAAAAGAAAAAGAAAAAAAACAAGGATAAAAGAAGGAAGAAAAGATTCACGAGGAGTTCGACGTTAATCGATGCGTCGGTACGAGTCGGTGATATAAAATCGCGTCGTCGTTGCTCGCATGGCGTCCAACAATTTTGAGGTTAGAATCTCGCACTTGTAGAAAAAGCCGGCAAATTTTACAATTCCAAACAACACATTTTGTTATCATCGATTTCGAACATAATATTATGATGAAGATAAATATCACAACGCGTCACTTATTTTGTTTCTTTTTCTCTTTATAAAGTCACCAATGGCAAAAAAAAAAAAGAAAAAGTATAAATGCGAACGAGTCAAAAAGATATCGCATAAACTTTAAATTAAAATTGAACACAAATCATATTCGTTGTCAATGTATGTTACTTATATACTCGTCCATAAGATAAACGTTATAACTATCACTGAATTTAAGAAACATACGCGAACATATCTCGGTACTTTGAAGAACGGAGGAACCGTTTCTTAATCGATCCGAACGTATACGGAAGAAGAAGAAATAGCAATAGCAAGAAGTTAAGTACGTTTAAGTATTCGAGGAACAAGAACTTCCTCCAACGAACTGTACGACAAGACTGACGCTACGTTCGCGAGGGGAGCCAAATCCGCCCTCCCCCACCCTTTAACTCAACACTGCTATGCTGCCGCTACACGTCGCGCATCTTTACCATCCCCACTATTTGCTCTCCCCACCATTCCCCATATTCACTGTCGTGTACTCGCTCCTACTTCTTCCTATCATTCTTTCTCTCTCTCTCTCTCTCTCTCTCTCTCTCTTGTTTTCTTTCTCGCTCGTCTTTTCTCCCTTTCTCTCTATCTATATATCTATCTATCTATCTATCTATCTATCTATCTCTCTTATGTTTCCCCCTCTACGTCTCGCCACCCCTTTGGCATGCATGGCTCGCAGGAAGCAACCCCTAGCGCGAAGGGCCACCATTTTTGCCCGCAAAGCACGATGTGTAACTACGTGCGTTTACATGTGTGTATGTGATGTGGTGAAAACAGAGAAGAAAAAGAGAAAGATGGTTAGAGAGAGAGAGAGAGAGAGAAGCATCGATGGGGGCGCATGTAACGTCGATGAGATGACGCTAGTGTGGGTGACTGACTCGCTCTCTCGCGTGACCGAATATCTACGTACCGTACCGAAAACATCGGCCCACTTGTTGAGTCGAAAAGAGAGCAAAATACGAACGCTAAAAACCTAACTAACTCGTCGTATGTATAGATTTGTATTCTTTTCATTTTCTTTCTCTCTTTATACCGATCGATTTAATCAATCGTAGGTAGATAAAACCATCCTGAATTCGATAACTTGTAATGAATAGATAAGGCGATAATATTTTTTAATACAGAATTTGGTCGAGATATAATATCCAAAACGTTTCGAATTAATAATCTAACCTTTAATTTGACACGTCAGCGATTAAGATTTTTTTTCTTTTTTTTCACGAATTACAAACAATCGGTATGATTAAATCTGATAGATTAAACACTAGAGAACATTTTATGTGATACGAGGAACACTATAAATGTAGATTCGTTGCTAAGTTTTTATATGGAGAAACATATGAGGTATTTATATTATACAGGGAATAGGAGAGGGAAGAGATTGAGGAGGGTAAAGAATAAATGTTTGAAAAACTACAACGAACCGAAAAGAAAATTCGGAACGATGCTGCGCTACTGCTATTGCTGCTGCTACTGCTGCTGCTGCTGTTGCTTACTCTTACCGTTGTTTAAACGAAAATACTCGTATTTCATCGAAGACGAAATCACAAGCTGATCACACACGTGAGCGAGCGAGAGAGAGAAGAAGAAGAAGAAGAAGAAAAAGGAAATGATTTTGGAAAGGCTGTCCCAAGAAAGACAAACGAGATCTCTCCGTGGCGCCAAGGGTGCCTCGTTAGTTGGAAATTCGTGAGTAATTTTAGTGTCGTACCCACGCCCCGTGCGGCCGAACGTTTATAATTACCCAACCTCACTCGACCTAATCTAACCCACTTGGCAAACGGGCGAGAGTTCCAGTTTTCCTTACCTAAAATCCGAAAAAAGGTAAGTACTCGCGTATCGCGAGATGTTCGCAATATCTTCGAAATCTATGGTCTTATTTCGTGAGTTTGATTGAATTCACATTAACATCTATTTTAGTTAACGAAATTGAGGTAACAAGAAATGGAAAGGGAGAGAGGAAAAGAAAACGAAAAAGGGGGGAAAAAAAAATATAGAAAAAATGTGAGAGAAAGAAATAAAGACATAGAGAGACAAAAAAAAATACAAAAAGAGAAAGCAGATAAAAAATATTAGTAAGAAAAAAGAAAAGAGGAAAAAGAATAAGAGAAAATAGACGAAGAAAGAAAGAAAGAAAGAGAGAAAGACTATATAATCTTTCGATCCAGATCGGAAATAATTGTTAGGGAACGTGAGAGAGCCGGAAAGTTTCTTAGAAAGGTTTGCCCGACGAAAAGTTTCGGCCTTTCTAAAGTTTGCCAAGTTAACGGAAGTTCGATTTGCTTCGATCACGGCTCGATTTTTCCTTCGTTCCAAACTCGACGGCTTATCCAAGAACGATAACGATCGTCTCGTTCACGAGGAGGATTAATCGGAGGAGAAAAGTTTTGGAAAGGCGTAATACGTTGCGAAGAAGACGAGAGCACCGCCGAGGAAACATCGATAAAGATTACGTAACGTTTAAGTACGATCGATTGTAAGTAAAGCATATACATACATAATATCAATTGAAATTTTAATTATTAAAGAGTGAAGGGGTGGTAGGAGGGAGGGAGGGAGGAGAGGGGGAAGCAGGTTAATAATTAAGATGAAAAATCTAAAGCAAATTGGTCGTTCTTAAGTAAAGTACTTTGCAGGCAAATATTAAAAGAGGAAGGGAGGTTGTGGTGGTGGTGGAAGTAGAGGTCGAGGTGGAGGAGGGAACGAGGATTCTAAAACAATGTTGGAACGAGTTGACATCAATTGTCAGCGACCGTTTTATTGAACGCACTTGATCTCATTTCAATCCAACTTACGATCTCGAGAAGAACTCTAATGTAAGACTGAAATAATTTCTCTATAAGTAAAGCAAGTATCACTCTTACCCCGCCCCCCTTCACTTCTCTCACCATCTTTTCTTTCGGGTCTTCTTTCTTTTTTTGAAAGACTCGGTGTCTCATTGTTTAGTGATCAAAAATTTAAATCTGTCGATCGGACAATTAAAAGAAAGTACGTGTATTTCTCTCAATAGTATATAACAAAAAGAAATTACAATATACAATATACAATTTTTTACTATTATTATAGTATTATATTTATTAATTATTAAAATGCCACTTTTCTGCTAAATACTGAGCGTCGTACTTGAAAATTTGACGATGCTGGAAGAACCCAGGAGGAGAGAATAAAGCTTGGATGCACTCATCGGCAATTATATTTATATAATTTACTATTATTGCAAACAGTTGTTTACAACTGTTAAAAGGCCATACTTTCGTAACATATGTTCAACAAATTTACTTGTAACTTGGTACCTGATTATAAAATGACTTATTATAGTAAATATCAGAATATCTATTGAAGCAAAAGGTTCGACAAGAATCTTGTGTCATCAGTAAACTGCAAGTTAGGTTTTTTTTTTTGTAAATATTTTGTTATTTTTCAAAGAAAAATTCTAAGAACGGAATATACCTTCAAATCATTCCCGAACAGACTTTTTCCCTTCAATCTTTGTCTTTTCCTTTAAACGTGCCCTCTACCACAATTTTCTATTTTTCACGTAGCCTCTTGGACTAAGCTTGTAGGATTCCGGAGATCATTGACCGGTTTCCTGAGTCCTGCTTTTGGAGATGCCACTTCTGCTAAATGCTGAGCGTCGTACTTGAAAATTTGACGATGCTGGAAGGACCCAGGAGAGAATAAAGCTTGGATGCACTCGTCGGCGTTAATATTGCTGCTGTAAATCTCGAAGGGTACTCCTCACATTTCTCGAGAACCTCCAAGATCTCTGCCATACGGTTTCCATGGCTATCATCGCGAAACATCTTTCTCGCAAAAGAGAGAGAGAAGATATCAGAAAAGTTGAAATAACCTCTACGAAGGAGTAAGAGTTTGGATAAAAGAATCGATCCTGGAAAATTTCAGCTTCAATTCTTTCCACGATCTATTTGTCAGGTACATACTAATATTTATGAATCATATTTTTCAGCTATTGCTCTAATAAGTTCTTCCGAATATTTCTTTTCTTTTCTTTTCATTTCATCGATTTAAGACACACATCGTTATGGTCTTGCATCATTGCTATATTGCTACGTTAAATTATCTCGAAAAAAGATGATGTTATTTTTGTTCATTATTATGTATAATACCTATGTCATTTATAAAATACATACGATAAATTTATAACGTTAATATATGCATATTAATATACTATAACTGTTGTACGTGTTTTATGCGGAATTAAATAAATGCTCTTCTATATTTATTTAGTGAATATTTTAATTATAATTATTGATAAATATTTTATACAATAAATGGTCACAGTAAATATGAATATTTTGTTTCGTAAAAAAAAAAAAAAAACAAAAAAAAAGTAAATATCAGTACCAAATCGTATATTATCGTTACGATATATTGTTTATACTGATATTTTAATATAACTATATCACTTAAAATACTAACTTGATAAAGTCATACAAGCTGATTAACAATTCAAATCAGATTGAAATTGGTCGCTTAAAAATAAGAGGGGTCCGTTAATCAAATAAGAAACGTTAAAAGAAAAGAGAGAGAGAAAAAAAAGAAAAAAAAAAAAGAAAAAAAGAAACTAAATTCGTATTCCTTGATTCAGGATAGAAAAGGATTTCTCAAGAGGCAGCTGGGACTATCAAAGTAAAACGAAACAAAAGAAGAAAAAAAAAAAAGAAAAAGAAAAAGAAAAAAAAAAAAGGAAAAAAGGTCGGATCATCTCGAGGTATTAATCGAAAAGTGGGCCACTTGGTGGGCGCTGGCGCATTGCTAACACAAGAAGAAGAAGAAGACGACTTCTTCTTTCGTTTTGCGTTTGCGATGCCGCGGCCGCGGCCGTTTGAAATGAAAGGTGGGACAAAAGTGTGAGACGGAGAGGTGAGGAAGAGGAAAGAGAAAAAAAAAAAGAAGAAAAAGAGAGGCGACGTAACATTACTCGAAGACGTTTCATCATTGGACGTGCAACAAATAATTAGGTAACCTCGTCGAGCCAACTGTGTAAACCGTGACTCCTCCACGCGATCGACCATACTCTTTCTACACCTTGTCCGCTCGTGTAAAGACGTCCGAGTTTATGAAGAAGAACAAGGAAGAAGAAAAACAGAAGAAGAAGAATAAGAAGAAGAAGAAGGAGTAGAAGAGAGACTCAAGTAGGAACGGTCAGAGAGTGGAAAGAAAAGGTGAAGAGTCGTCGACCCGGACGACCCTTCTTCTTCTTATTCTTCTTCTTCTTTTTATTTTTTGTCTTCTTTACCATCGTTGTCGTAGTCGTTGCCGTTTTACGCGACCCCCGTTCAGATAAAACCAAAAAAAAAGAAAAAAGTAAATAAAAGAAAAATAATAAGATCGTGAGTTTATAGGTTAGATGTGCTTCTCGTCTCGAGTCTTCACGAAGACTGAACAAAAACCGAACGACGCAGCGTGTCTCGTGCCATTACCAACAACTGTCTCCTCCCAGCTGGGAGGCTTAAGCAACTCTACGATTAATATGAATTACCCGTTTGGTGATAAGAAAATAACCATGGAATTACTACGCAAATTGTATAATAGAAAGATAAAGATAGAAAGAGAGAGAGAGAGAGAAAGAGAGAAGAGAAATAGAGAAAATGTGAATAGATCGATTCGATCATCCCCTCGAGATAAGGTAGGGCAAAGCCACTGTTTGAGGGTCCATTCCTACATACAATATCCAAAGATATCATTGGTGGTAACTCGAATGAACAGAGAATTCGATAATCCGATTCTAATTTCTAAAACAAAGAGAGATCGCACACGAGCCAAATGAGAGAAAGAGGGACTAGGAAAGGGGTAGTAAAAGTGCGTAACAAAACCAAAGTTTATATGCGCGCGCATACACAGATATTCCCTATTCCCTCTCTCTCTCTCTCTCTTTCTTTCCCCTTCATCCCTACTATCCCTTTCTCACTAATTCTCATCGCGTATACGTGTGTGTGTGTGTGTATATGTGATAGAGAAGGGAGAGAGATATTCTCGTTGAGGTGAACTCTAGATCCCAAGTTTGGTGGGTTTTAGAGGGGACGGCAAAGAAGAGCTGAAATTGGGAGCGGGGGCAGGGTTCCACCCTGGAACACATTAACTGCAGGGCGACGGGGTATATAGGGGTGGACTAGGGGCCACTCCACTGGCGTAAGTAAGCCGAATGGAAAACGGAATTGCTCGAGAGCGACCAATGGAAACGGCTTAATCTGCTCTTTCCTGTGGAAGCGTACTTAAGTATCACCTTGTGCCCTACGTAGGAACGTCTCGAGTACTTCCTCTGAAGATTAACAAACGCGACCGATAAATGAAACCGAAATCGTTACGTTACTTACAAATAACGCGCGAGAAACATACGGATTATTCATTTATCTCAATAAAATAAATAACGAATCGCGAAATGATTCGAACAATTCATATATCAATTTGTATTTATTTGATCAATATATTATTATTTAGTAAAATAAATGATCAATATATATATATATATATGAGTATTTTGTTAAATATAAATGATAATTTATCAGTATTTATAATATGATTTTGTCAGGATTACATACTCTAATATTTTATTACAAATACTAACATTCTATTTAAACTACTGACACAGTCTTTGCATTACTTGGCCATTTATTACATTAAATATGCACATTCTATTATAAATACTAACCATTTACCAGAAAATACACTTACCCAATATATAATATAATCTTAATAAAATAATAAAGAAGAAGAAAGAAGGTTACAAATACATATATATAGAACGTAACAAAATGACACAGATTAGAAATGATAGAACGATAAATAAGACGAAGACCGAACCGGGAAGCTTCATCGAAGAAATCACGACCCGTGGATCTCTCGATGAGTTTAAACAGTACAATATATCCTTCCTAATGAATTCCTTTTAATTTGTCTGACATAGAAAGAAAAAAAGATAAAAGATAAGAGAGAGAGACAGAGAGAGAGAAGAATAGAAGAGGGTGGGGTGGGAGGNCCTTTGAGTTCAAGGAAATGCACTGTAGTTGCGGAAGGAAGGAAACGAGACGGAGAGAGATAGGAAGAGAGAGGAGGTGGGAGGGGGGAGGGGGGAGGGGTAAAGTTAGATTGTAAGCGTCCGTCGTCATCGTTGTCGTTGTAAGAGCACTGATATTAATCCTGATTAGCCTTAATCGAGGCTACTATAGCGGTGTATTTCCTCCTTCGATCGATTCAACCAAATATAGATCGGTTTAACGAATCTCTAGATCTCTTGAGAAATGATCTCTCATACATACGTATATGCTACTTACGAATATATTTGTGTGTGTGCGTATGTGCGCGCGACAATAATAACAACTTTTTTCCTTTTATTTTCCTAGCAAAGCGATCCTCCCTATGTTAGTGAACATAACAACAAAGAGGGAACCTCGAAAGCCAAGCTCGCATATGTGTGCCTATGAGGCGAGTGTCCTAAAAAGGATACGAAAGGCGAGTACCATATAGGTAAGTATGACCAAGAGTAAGAAGAAAGAAAGAAGAAAGAGAAAGAAATAGAAATAAAGAGAGGAAAACAGACAATCTCGTTTGTTCAGATCGATCTTTTTTTTTTCTATCTCTCTTTCTCTTACTCTCTTCCTACCGTATCCCATTCCTGTCGAAAGTATCGAGTCTTATCGATCGTTCTGCTCGACAGACGACGATTTTCACGAAGGAAAAATGTCTTCTCTCTTACTTTTCTATCGATCCCGCTTTACCGCTATTATACGACCATTCTAGGACTAACTTTTTGCTCTCTTAAGAAAAAAAGAAAGAGAGAATTAGGAAAATGAACTTTTATGAAAGCACAATTCGCCCTCGTTCCAAGAGGTCAAGAATCTTTAGTAAAGAGTCCGTTTTGAGCTCTCGCGAAATACTCTTCAGCCGAGGTAAGGTAAAATTTTTCCCTCGAAATTTAAACATTTCTCTTTGTTTACACGTAACAGCTTTAATCGAGAAAAAAAATGGAAACGTTTGCAATACGTTGGTTGGTCGAGTTTAATGTGATATTTGATAGATTTATTATTAATAGAAAAAAAAAAATTATACGAATTTATCATCACTCTTTTTGTTATCTTTATCAAGCTCGTTTTAAATAAAATACCTAACCTATAACCCATATGGTTATATACCATATACATATATATATATATATATCTATTTTCAATGACGAAAGAAAACAAATGAAGGATCACAAAGAAACGATAGGGATAGGGAATAAAGAATAAGTGTTTTTGTGGGAGAGAAATTCGTTGGTAAAAGATCCGTCGATATCCACGCCAATGGGTCAGGTCATAGCGTGGGGTGACGGGAGTGCTAGTAGCGTAGTTAGGGGTGGTTCGATAGGGATGCTTTAGGGTGAGATTTAGTACCAACCTCCGCCGCTTAGTCTACTCATCCCATGTATAGTGTGCCTAGTGTATGTTCCAAGAGCCGAACTATAGTCGATACTCACGAGAGGATATCGCTATAAAATGTTATGTCAAAGTCTTACCACTCGTCGCTGTAAACCCCCCCCCCCACCTCCTTCCCTTACCATACTTTAATCTAATAACTTTCGATACATATTCGTCAAATCGATAAGACCAATATCGATCGTACTACTTGTTTATTGTTGTTGCTCAAATATTTTAATCGTCAACATTTCAAATTCGTTTACATTCTGTATTAAGTAATATCTTATGTAAGTAAATTTACATTTACATACTATGGAATACACAAATATAAATTGGATAGTATTTAAAGTTACATTTATTCCTATATAAACAAGTATGACTATGAAATCGCATAATAATGTATAAATATTTTTGTTATCTATATTATTTCTTTCCCCCAATGCGCCGTACACATTTGGTTAGGTAATTGCTAAAACAATTATATTATACTGAAAATACAATGATGTGATATAATTTTCTGAGAAACTGAATAGAGAATAATTTTAGATTTTTATATTTATATTCTATTAAGAACGCGAATATCATTGAAATAAATTATATTACTAATCTATGATAAGAGAGATACTGTGCAAGAATAAAATTAAGAAAGGAAAAAAACCTTTTAGTAATGAACTCTTAAAGGAAAGAGAAAATTCACATAGACCATAGAGTTCTGATTATATCGTTGATCTATTCCGATTCAACCCCACTCGCTATTATCTCGTATGGCTGTACTTAGGATACATTACCCGAATACGAAGGTACTCCGGGGCCCCGAAATTTCGATTAGTACAAGAGGAGGAAGGCACTTCACGAAATGATGTCCTTAACATCGTAGGGGAGAAGTTCAAAAGAATTATATCGCAACTTCCTGCGGCTGATTGTAAGACGCAGGTAGAGGCCCACGAATAAATGTAATACACTTGCTTGATCAATGATTTTCTTATTCTTTTCTTCAATTTTCAAAGATCGATCATTTGTTAAATCGATACAATACAAAATGTAACGATTGAATTACTAAAGTATCCTTAAGAATATACAGTATTGAACAAAAGTATTAATATTGATTAAATATTATTCCTGTAACGATGAGGTTACACTTATTTTTGGGTACGGTAAACAGGGAATATTTTTCTGTAGTTTTAACTTATTTTTGTTCTTCTTTTCTTTACTGTTCATGCAATCCACCACAACACAATATTTCACCATCATAAATAAAACATTCACATTTGTAAAAAAAGTGACACAAAAAACATCAAATAGAACTATTTGTTTATTTATAAAATCACATGTACTTAAATCTGAACTTATGAACACCACCGCCGTCCTCGTGGATAATTATCGTACTCGATATTCAGTCATTTTCAACAAGACAAATTCGACGAGAACGCGTATCTCGATCGTCCTCCTTGTATCTAAGCTTCGCGTGGAGAAGAAATAGTAAAATATTAAATTATTGATAAACAATAACACATGTCTACGACAGAAAATAATATAGAAAAAGGATCGACTAGGAATCATGTGACAATTATTAAAGAAGATGAAATAAATACTGGCAAAAAAGATAAAGAAATGATGTACACAAATTATATAAGAAAAAAAAAAAGAAAAAAAAAAAAGAAATTATATGTAACGAGTAATGTGTACAAAATTGGGATAAAAACAAAAACAAAAAAAGTAAATACAATTAGAAGGAAAAATCAGTCGAATAAAAATTTACAATATTTATTAAATATACAACTCTAAAAAAAAAAAAAAAACAAAACAACCCACGTAACAAGTGTATAATATTGATGCCAAAAGACAACACCAAAAAATAAACCGATTAATACGATAATAAAATATCTAGAAAAATAATCCTCGTCTCATTTATCTAAGAACAATTAATTCTAAATAATCGGTAAGAAAATTTTCTTCGCCAATTATCGGAATTCCCTGGGCTCTTGGTGGCAGCAGCCACCGATGGTCTTTCACGGATATTTGCCCAACGTTTTCCGTAGCGGTAGTCGTCTACAGAGTTCGAAAGACAAGTCGTGGCACTTCCAAGAGAACGGAACGGGGGTTTGTTGCTCGTTCGTAAACGAGGAAGAGAGAGAAGAATGAGATGAAGGAAGGGAAAGGAGAATAAAACGACTCGAATCCTCATAGAGAAAGAGAGAGACATAAAGAGAGAGAGAGAGAGAGAGAGAGAGAGAGAATCTTGGTGAGGATCGAAAGACACTGAGGGACGAGGAGAGCCAAGTAAACTCAAGAACGGCGGCCTCTTTCATCCCCGAAACTTCAAAAGCCGGAGGAACTGGAGGAATCGCGCCATATGCCGCCTTTCGAAGTGCCTTTCCTTTCTTTCTTCTTCCTCCTCTTCGCGATAATAAAATTCTAATCATTCCTCTTATATATCTACCCCATGGATGACGATGCTCTCTCTCTCTCTCTCTCTCTCTTTCTCGTCGATACTTTTCCAAGAGAAAGAAAAAAAACAAAAAAAAAAAAAACAAAAAGAAGAGTAAAATAGAGTAAAAGAGAAAAAGAGAGAGAGAGAGAGAGAGAGAGAGAGAGATCGAGGCAGGTCGACGACACGAAGGGATGAGAACAAAAAATGGATCACGGTCTTCTCTCTTCTCTCGGAATTCGAGGCGGTTAATTAGGCAGCTTGTCGTCGTACACATAAATGAAAAAGCGAAAGAGAGAGAAAGAGAGAGAGGGGGGGAGAGGGAAAGAAAAAAAAATATATATATTCGTAAAATGATTTTCAAAACGTTAGCTCATTTCTCAAATCCCTGTTTACGCCCCACATACGAACTCGTCCCGTTAATTAAAAAATATTTCTACCTACTATCATCTTATATTATAGGAAAATAATTTTTACGGGACTTTTAAAGTATACCATAACGTGCGAGTTACTACGAACAAACGAGATTTGATTTAAAATTAATATGTTTGGTGGAATATATATTTAAATATTGGTTGTTGTTTATATTAGTTTGTATATTACATAAATAGTAAGTATTTATATAATAAAATATTATTATATAATATAAGCAATTAGTATTAGATTGATTAATACAGAAACACGGACAGTATTTGAGAAATAAAAATATATAAATATATATTATATTTTTAATAACATATACAATGCGATATATATTTATAAAAAATTATAATTTTAATAAAATATTATATCAATTGTTATCAATGTATAACCTTGATACAATCCCAACATAATCCTGATGCAACCCTAATCCTATTATAAATACTGACTATCTATTTAAGATACTGTTCAGCTAATATTTATATACTGAACAAATTATTCATATATACTAATAATTTATCTTACACAATATTGACCCCGAAAAAAGTAAAAGCGTTAAAGAAAGGAATTCACATTTTAATGAAGAAACATTAAATTCCTAATACAATGTACAAATAAAAGAGACCGATTTAAACGGTATAGCATTTCTGGTAAGTACACGTCGAGACAGATGATCTAAGCTCAGCACGGATGTATGGATTGTTTGCACTAGGGGTTGTTTGCACACATGATTGTAGCGGTCTCTCTCTCTCTCTCTCTCTCTCTTTCTCTCTACCCTTCTTTACCTTTCTCGCTTGAAACGTTCCTATCCTTCTTTAAGTAGCTTCAACGTGGTCCTTTTATGATTTTAAACTTAATTCCCAGATAGTATCTATTCTAGTCTCCGTATATCGCAGAAAATTGTCAATAAATATATCAACAATCTATTTAACAAATCATTTCGCACGTGCAGTAACCTATTCGCGTGTTTAAAAATTGCCCGAGACGTGAGTAAGTAATTAACTTGATCAACGATTCGCCCTCGGTCATTTTTAATCTCACCGAAAAATAATATGATAGACGTCCTAGTTTTTCATTTTCAAATTGAACACCGATACTCTACTGTATTCACCATCGAATTCGTAAGAATAAATCTGACGTGAAGTTTGTACAGAGAATGAAGAATTGAAAGGTACCATTTGATAACTGGATCTTGATAAATTTTCAGTTGTTGTCAAGATAGAGAAACGGGGGGGAAAAAAAAATTAAAAAAAAAAAAAAAAAAAAAAAAAAAAAAGAGAGAGACAGAGTAAAAAAAATACACTCAAACAATTGTTAAAGCAACTAAAACAGACTAGTCGTTAGAGGGGTTGCGGAGATGTAAGGGGTGTGACAGGATAGTAGATCTCTCGAGGATGTAGCTCTAGCTTCATAAAAGAAAAANTCTGACGTGAAGTTTGTACAGAGAATGAAGAATTGAAAGGTACCATTTGATAACTGGATCTTGATAAATTTTCAGTTGTTGTCAAGATAGAGAAAGGGGGGGGAAAAAAAAAAAAAAAAAAAAAAAAAAAAAAAAATAAAAAAGAGAGAGAGAGAGAGGAAAAAAAATACACACACACAATTGTTAAAGCTTCGATAACAGACTAGTCGTTAGAGGGGTTGCGGAGATGTAAGGGGTGTGACAGGATAGTAGATCTCTCGAGGATGTAGCTCTAGCTTCATAAAAGAAAAAAAAAGAAAAAAAGAAAAAAGAAGAGAGACGACTATCCTGAATTTCACAGGCCGCTACGCCACAAATGATGTACACTTCGGTGGTGCTCGATTTGGCTCGTATCATCCCGCACCCTCGGCTGTGCTTTGCGCGTCGTTCAAACAACGCCACGCATGTAGAACAAACACGAGTTTGGAGGTGGGGAGAGAGAGAGAGAGAGAGAGAGAGAGAGAAGAACTATGTACGACAGAGATACTATTGAATGAGAGACAACAAGTAAGAGAGGGAAAGAGAAAGAGAAAGAGAAAGAGAGAAAATAGAACATTTCACGTGCTACTGCACGCGAAACCACCCTCCTCTCTTTTCATGATTCCTTTCGAAATTTCAGAGTAAATACGAGATAGGACGAATATCCTTACATAATCGAACGTGTCTGTTTTTGAGAAAGATTTCATTTCAATGTTCAAGCTTTTTTTCCATATAGATTATATACAATCAGGATTTATATATATATATATATAAATAACAAAATGAAATAATCAAACAAAATATATAAATACATATGTATCGTACAAATTATATTTATACTGATATTAAATGATACTAATTGTAAACCAAATCTGTAGAGTCGTTGTAATATCGAGATCAAAATGGTGAAAAAAAAAAGAAAAAAAAAGAACGATTTATCGTGCATTGATATGTTAATTAGTGGAGAGTTCTCACCGTAGCGCTCGTTAATCCCCCGTGAAAACGATCATAGGGTAGGCGTACGAGTACCTACTCGAATAGAAAAGGCCGACGAACGGTCGGCACGTGAACGCATACACCATGTCTCTCTCTTTCTCTCTGTTTCTCTCTGTTTGTACGGTCTACCACCACCGTATGCGGTGGCAAGCTCTAAAGGGGCGCACACGGATAGTGGCCACTCGAAATTTCGCGCTAGTCCAAACTGATAGATTAATCGCGTAACCTCCTTGCTTCCCGATGAAAGGGCAAAGAGAGAAAAGTTGATGGTTCAGTGGACGTCTTCTACGCGCCATGGAGAAATCAGTGGAGCATGGAACAAGCCGTATGGAACTATACACCACCATTCATTCGGTCGGTCGGTCGGTCGGTCGGTTGGTCCCCTTTTCGATCTTACCAAACGATAATAAATTTAATCTCGCGTATGTCTTTTAATAATGATACGAATACAAACGAAATCGATGATATATTTTTCTTTACCCTTACCCTTATAATTCGTAAATAAAAGTATACCGTGTAGATTCCGATTATGTAATACTTCGATCAAATATTGTATATCGGATATTTATTTTGTTATTTCTCTTTGCTTTTCCATTCATTTATTTATTCTTATTTGTTAAATTTTTTTTTGTTTATTTTTGTAAATTAAAAACAACGATGGGTTAAATGTTGTTCGTCAAGAAAACACAATGGGCATCCATTCGATCCTCATTTTCCAAGCGAATCGGCCGGTAATTATTATTGATATAATACATTTCCGGTAATAATCTCGACGACCCAATTAATACTATCGACATATCGATAGGCGCAGTTGCGTTACACGCTATAATTTATCGCGATAATCCCACAATGCCCGTAAACTATCGCTCACGCGTGCATTTTGGCCGGGTGCACGGTATTTCCTGTATTCTCGAACGAACGAACGAACGATGGTTCAATGAATACCGTTGTAATCTCTAACGATGCAATAAACAGTCTTTCTATTAGAATGGCTTCGCGCCTCCAAATTCTCAATCTATTTTCTACACACAATCTGGATGTTGCAAGTATCCAATAGAATCGCGACAAATTCATCCACACGGTGATCTTAAAACGAATTAATAAATATGATGGGATGAATTAATCAATTCAATTTAATTATGCCAACACTATGTAAGTAAATAATTCAATTAATCGCGTTAAGAAAAATGTACAAAGTAAAAAACCTCACATTCAAACATTTTATTTCTTTTCTTTTTCTACATCAACATTTAATATAGTATAATCTCCTTATAACGAAAACGAGAACTTGGTTTACCTGCTATAAATCTAGGACTCATTCTATAAAGCCGTAGCTCACTGTGTATTATACGAGGTGAAGTGGTGAGTGGTTGCATAACTGGAAGAATCAACGAAGAAAATTGAAAAGGAAAATTACTAAGGGATGAAAGAAATAAATATGATTCGTAAAAGAGTACTTATCAACGTGTTCATTTAATTCTTGATTTTTTTCTTTGTTATAAATTTCATTCACGTCACAAACGATGACAAAAATAATCTCTATAAAAAGAAAATAGAAAAACCTTCTAATAAAATAAATCACATCAAACTATAGTCATCTTTTGAGTCTTGCTAAATCGATCGTTTAACTATTCCTCGATTCGTCATCGTTACTTCTCCTTATTGTTCTTTACCATTAATCTCAAAAATCCTTTTATTCTCACTGAGAAAAGTTCGGTGAAAGTGTACGAGGGAGTAAGAGAAATTTGTACGATTTACCGCGTGTACACTTCCGATAAAATCATGAGTGCACTTACTAACTGGATTGTTTTCTACCTTTTAAACAAAGCCGTGATTTTTCGAACGAAACAAAGGGACTAGGCCGAAAGAATCGAAATAGTCATCCGATTTCGTGAAATTGCGAATGATGGTTGTTGTTGACTATCTTAAATATATACAATATATTATCTTTTTCAAAAGAACGAAGTTAAAGCTACTTTACAAAGTGAACCCTTAAGTAAAGATTAGATAATCGAAAATCAAAGTAAAGTGGACAGGAATGAGAGGGTAATAGATATTGGTTCCGGAAAGTGAAAATAAAGTAGCGCAAAGAGAAAATAAGAGAGAAAGAAAGATAGAGAAAGATAGATAGAGAGAGAGAGAGACAGTGTGTACACGTTAAAGGGGCATTCGCTAGTGTGCTAACAGCAACAGGTGCCCGTCAAATAGCGCTCAACGTCTCTAGCAGCTTCTCTCTCTATCTTTATCTTTCTTTCTTGCCCTGTTCTCCTTCTTCCTTTCCCTATCATCCACCTCCTTTTCACTGTCTCTTTCTATCCTCTTAGAAGGAACTCGCACGCGATTCTCATAATTGATTCGTCGACGAGAGTTGCCATCTCGAAGCTGACTAAATCGCGTTACCACATCGAGATACAGATCCCTTTACTTTCAGACGACTTTTTCCTATGCTTTCCTCCTCTACCTTCCTTCTCCTCGTCTACGTGCAACGAGTTTCGTAACGAAACGAATTTCGCGCTCGTAACTTCGTTCCTCTTTCAGAGATAGAGAAGACAAAAATTATCTAGAAATTACGGCGCGTGTTTTAACCGCGAAACCTTAAATAAATTATATATTTTTAACGTAATATTTAGAGATTTTCTATTTTACGAATAAGAATGGTTGAGTAAAGAAGGTTACGTTTGAGAGAATCGAATTTTTATTAATATTCAAATATGTATAATATACATTTATTATAGGTGTATTAATTAACCCGGTCTCTTTTGATATTAAATTCAAAATCGTCATATTTTTTTGTTTATCAAGGAATATTTCAATTGTCTGAAAAATGGACGAAAATCGTCGAAAATAATGAAGACTATTTTGAAGAATAACAGACGTGAATATATATATATTATATGGTATGATTACTTTATAAATAATTACTAAATTTGTTTAAACGGTACACACACAGAATTAATTATTACACATAGTAACTAATATTTATGATGGTTATTAAAGTTACAAATATATTCTCCCTTATAAAGTTATTATAAAAAGGAAATAAAATAAATATGAGCGTGTAACAAACAGGGTGAGTCACGGAACGTGACGTTTTAAAATAACTCGAAAAATATACATTGTATGAAAAAAATGTTTCCTGCATAATTAAACTAAATTAGTAATGTAATGGTAAAAAAATGGTACTTTCTTAATGAGATATCAAGGTCACCGTTATATTTTTTTAAATGGAATGGCTAATTCTTTTTTCTGGATTCTGATGAAGCATCAAATTATGCATACAAAATTACATAACAGGAAATGAAACTTTTTTATTGTCGCTTTTAAGAGCATGGTAACAGGAACGACAAATTTTATATGTATTTAATATTATTTGAAAAAAAAAAAAAAAAAAAAAAACAGTATAGGAGAGAGGATAAAAGGTAGAATTAAATATAAGAAGACGTTTGATATGAAATAATAAGATTTTATTATTTTATTTTTTAATAATTATTTTTTATTCAAATTGTAAATGTCATTAAAATCTAATTTTTGTCTCGAAACTAAATAAGTTTAACTTCCTTAAATTTATATTCGATAAAACGAAGACACAATACTCACTGCATAGTATCAACTATACTTCATCCCCGTCACCCTCCCTTCTCTTTTTTTTTTATTTCGTTTCCAAACGATTACATTTTTCATAAATGATTCCCATGGTCAAATTTTTCCGCGTGACGTTTCTATTTTCGTCTTGGCTTTGAAAAATTACTCCCTCCTACGCGATTAAAGAAATTGAACTCTTACAAGAAAAGAAAACAAAATATTTCGAGATGTAAATATATAAAAAGAAATGGTTAGAAAAGTTATAGGAAATCAAGTGGTTCACTGGTATTCAAAAGAACAGGGTACCGTAATTCGACCGAACGTTGTATCTTGAAGACAATCTCGTAAAAGAAAAAGAAGGGTAAAACGAGAAGAAGTAGATAGGCTGTAATCGAATCGGAAGGGATATAAAGGAACGGTAAAAAATGGCCTCGAGTAAAGTTTCGTTTCCATAAACAAACGGATTTTCTTAATAAGCATTCGAGGGGTAAGAGAACAATATTACGGTAATTAAACGCGCGCAATCCGTAACTCAGTATCAAAGGATAATTAAAACCCATAAGATTCACTTATTAATAATAACGACGAAAAAAGATTACTCTTCAGTTTTTTTTAACTTACGTTGTGTTTTTATTGTCTCTCGAATGTTTACGGTATTTTCGAAATACAAAATTCTGATGAACTCTTAACTTAACGAACTATCGAATATTTTATGGGTTTACCATTATACATAATAATCCTATTATGTTCGAACGGAATATAAATTATTTTTTTACGTTGCTACCTGAATCATAATTCGGTAAAGTATATCGCCCTAAGAAATCAATTCGGAATACGATTGATTTGTGATAAGTACGGTTAAATAATAATACAAAAAAAAAACAAAAAGATAAGAATTCAATTTCAATATATTAACTACATACTGTATACGTCAAGATTGTAATTATGTATGTGGTAAATTAACTCGGAAAACAAATACATTAAAGCGATAATTGTTTTCATAAATCTGTATGAAATATTACGAAGGTAAAAGAAAAAAGAATTAAAAAAAAAAAAATGATCTCGAATCGTTGAACTGAGTACCCCTGGTTTTATATTGCAAATCAATTAAAGATAAAAATCTCAACTAAGCAATTGATTATAATTTAGCATAAAGAGGAACACACCTGCGACATAAAATTGGTACTCATCATTAAATTTAAACTTAATCGGTCAATTTGGGAAACGATATCAAAATATTAATAATAAGAAATATCGTTGATTCTATTTCCTATAAACAAGAGCAAACGTCTATGTCAAAAGTGCAAGAAGTAGTGAAAAAAGGGTAGAAAAATGTGTATAGGAGATCGAGCATGTTATAAATCAATGGAGAAAGGCGGGAACGAAAATAGCAGGTAAGACAATCTATCGTACATTTAAAGGCATGTAAACAGGCGTGGGACACACGTGCGTGGGATAAAATTTATCGGCCTCGCCTTGGGCCACCGCGTTAACCACCTTCGAATCTCATTCTGTGGTAAGTAAGCGCCGCAACGGCGATTAATTTTCTAACTCTGAGCTACTTCACCGTTAAAATATATATACATGCGATATTTTTTTTTATTATCTGACGAAGAATTGAAAAAAAAAAAAAGAGAAAAAAATATTTTCTTTTATCGTTTAACAAAACATACGAAACATTCGATATTAAAACATCGATTAAATTAAAAAACAAAAAAGAAAAACAATTGATAAAGAGATATCGTTATTACCAATAATCTCTTGTTAAATTTGATGAGAGGAAGCAATGAACCGAGGAATCGTCAAATTCTAGGATTACAAGGAGTGGCAGCAGACGGCACACGAGAGTGTGCATCGGACGATGTTGGTAAATGGATAAAAGAAGATAAAAAGGCAGGCAGAGCACATTTGGAAGATCGTAGTAAGTATCAAAAAAGGTGGTGGTGGTTCCCTATGCTCTATCCTCCTCCTCATCCTCCTGCTCATCATCATCATCGAAGAGTCGATGGTAAAATGCGTCGTGCCATTTACGGACAATTAAACTTTCTGCGATGGATACTCGAATTTCACGGGATTACACAACATTCCTCGAGATCACGAATTATAATCATCGAACGACGATAGGCTTAGGTTTGGGTTTAGGCTTGGTTTCGTTGGTTCTCTTCCTTCCTGGTGGTTGTTTCATTCCTCGAAGTCGAGAACCATAGAAAGGCGTCGAGGAAGAGGAACAACCAACCCGCTGCTCGCTGCTACTGGCGGCTGGTGTTCGCTCGGCATGGTCTGCCAACCGCAGCACGCGACACCATATGGTCTACCGATAACCATGACCCTCTTGTATGACTATGTATTTGTGCATTATATCTATGTATCCAAGAATATACGCAAATACGCGAGGACTACTATTCCCGAAGCTTGCCGAATTTTCACTTGGAGAAAACACGAGACGGGAAGGACTATCTATTTATCTATTTATATATCTATTTATCTATCTATCTATCTATCTTTGCCACGACAATATAATTATATATAATTTTATACGATCAAAATTTCTTTTACTTCGATTTTCTTTCTAAGATTTATTATATCGTTTTAGGATTTTTGTTAGACTAATATGTTTTTGTGACGCATGCACAGGAAAAAGAAATATTAGAATAATATAATACTAAGATCAATTTGTAATATCGTGGGTAGAAATTAATTCGGTGCCTTAATATTAACTTGAATGTAAATAATTGCTCTCTTGCCGCGTTTTAATTATCAATACTTAAAGTTATGAAACATTTGACGACTAGGTTAAAAGAAAAACTATTAGAGTAAGCATGATAAGATAATTTATTTCTAAAGAAAACACGAAAAAGGGAAAGTTATATCTCTGATACAACAATATAATTGTTTACGCTTAGATCAAAATTTCTTTTTTTCTTTATTTTTTTTCCTCAGATTTATTCAACTTTATGATCTTTACAATATAAACATAAATCTTTACAATCTAAGAATATAATTGCGTTGAGGACAATTACAAATTGAAATATTTCAAAATACATATATAGTATTGTTTGCTATCAAAATATATTTAATTTAAAACAATTCTGTTAATGCTTGATGCAAATACAACACGCATGCCTATGCATAAATTGTTATAATTGCAACAACAGAACAGAAGTTACTGTTGCAAAAATAAATCGATCAATTTACTTAACAAAATTAATTGAACCATCTAAAATTTTGATCGGCGTATAACATAAACTATCCTATCCATATAACCGCGTAAATACTTCATGTTTATGCACAATAGGATCATTAATATTCTTCGTAAAACCGGTATTGGTATCGAGGTTGTTACTAAGAAAAGATTTGTTTTTAAACTGAATAACGTGACACGGAAAATTTCTATTTTATTGAAAAAGAAAAGAAAAGAAAAGAAAATGTGTTAAAACGTTGAAGATTGAAAAACTATTTGGAAAAAAAGAAAAGAAAAGAAAAGAAAAAACAAAAAACTCCATCCTCCCCGTTCGATTCCCCTACAATTCCCTTTTCGTAGAGTATGGCTAACGGTAAGTGAAATTCCCATAGGATTTTCAGGGGTTGGGTAACGCGTTTATGGCACCCTCGACGACATTCGCCTGGCCATATCCTAATAGAAATGTAATCACGTAGTTCTGGTAGCTGAATAAATTATTATTATGGTCTCGTATGTGAGTTTATACAGAGATGAGTGAAATGGAGAGTTAGTGAGATAGATAAAGATAAAGAATATGAGGGAGAAAGAGATGTAGAAGTATGGGACGACACTCATGAATTTGCTCGACACACATTACGATGATGTCCCGTAACGGACCATGGTTATTTATCGTTATTCGTTCACCACGTCAAACACCGAAATTATTTTCTATCGAACGCGTACGAGCTGTTTTTTTAATAGTGATCGAGCAACATCACGACGAGAATATCTTTAGTTCCGACATCGTAAATTCCATAGTAGAACGTGCCAGAGTAGGAAGGAAACGAGTTTTCAAGTACATGGTGGTAAATACCGATATCGGCCAGGATGCAATGCCAGCAATATTCTGCTCGAAATCTACGTATTCACCATACATAGAGATAAGTATACACGCTTCGTCAGCTTCGCGAAAAGTACACCACCTCTTTATAACGAATAATATTTTGTTACACTTTTTTTTTTTCTCTCTCTCTCCCTTCTCCTTCATTGACCCCACGGTTTGCTTGTGTTTTCTTATCTTACCGTTTTGTTGCCGAGCTTATCGGTAGACAAGTCACACGACTTACATGCTGACTCGGTAAATAAATCGATCATTTTTTTTTGTATTTTTTTTCTTTTTCTCAACGCTTCTCAGCTTTACTTTACACCGTGTATATAAATAAAGTTGTTTCACAAAATTTATTCGAATTCGGGGGGGGGGGGGGAAATTAAAAAATAATTTGCAAAGGAAAGGTTTATCTTTTACAAAGAAAAAAAGTAAAGTAAAGTAATTAATGTCGAATTATTTCTAAAGAATTTTTCTCTTTATCGCCAATGGAAAATCGCAACCGAGATAAAATACGAAAATGTATATCAGTGTATCGTCGATCCCGTATCGTTTCGACGATAGATAAAGAAAATCTTCGACAAGAGATTAACTTACAACGAAAGGGAAGAATAATGTAAAGACTAGAAGTGGCTTTGCTTCGCGATCGAGCGAAATCATCGACCAGACGTTTTACCTTTTTCTTACGTCACGTATAGTCTAAAGGTGTAAACGAGAGATCGTTGGATGATTAATCTTATCGTGCTCCTTCACTCTTGATCGACTAATCAAAACTATTTAATTACAACACTCTGTTGATCAGAGGAATCAATTTTTACTTTTTTTTTTTTTAAATAAAGTTCATTTTTTTGATCAGAAAATCTAGCTAGCCCTCTCTGATGAATTCCAAAAGGATTTCGGACGCTCAATAGATTTTATTTCAAATTTATATGTGAAAATTATTGGACCGATCTTATATTCTTATATCCAAAATTTTATTTTTATTCTAAACGAAAGCCAATTTTTGTTCCATCCAAGAATATTCCTCTTCGATGAATTTGAAGAATTTTAATCGAATTCGTTTCATTTACAATTTATAAGTGAAAATTGTTCGACACAATTCTTATATTAGTTTTAATTTTCTTTTCTAAATATCAAAAAGACAAAAATACAATCGTTACTCGATGATAAATAATTTAGAAAAACGATCCTCAACTATTCTTTTATTAGCGTTCTACATTGTCAAACCAAACCCTATAAATTTTTGTTATTTTAGATTAGTTGTAACTCTATAGATAAATAACATTGGTGCGGCCAGAGTAAACAAAAAGATTAGTTCTGAAGCGTTATGATTAATTATGAATCGTTTGGGTTTTAATTTATTTTTCATACAAACAATTTTACTCTACACACACCCCGTGACTTTTATAAATGATTTAATAAAAGATTACTAATAATAATACACATTTATATTTTGTATTTAAGAACTTAAAAGATAAATATCATGAATTTAAAATCATCATAAAAACAAAAAATAAAATATATAACAAATTTCTTTTAATTTTAGCTCAACTTTAACAAATATTTTTTTAGTACGGATCTTGTGCTTATTTTGAGACAAATAGTTTTTTGAAATCATATTGAAAGATGAAAATACAGATAATGCAATCAAATCTTTCAAATAAGAATTCGGAGTATTATCTATAGTTTTCCGAACAAATTGTGGATTATTAAAATTATTTTAATATCGAACAAAATTAGCGAGAGAATAAAAAAGAAAAAACATATATTTCATTTTTTTAGTAAACAAAAATATTATTTATCATTGTTTTCTTGATTATAAATTTCTTTTTACACAAGAGTATTACATTTTACATTCTGTAAAGTTGTTTTTATGAAAAGTTAATAAAAAATTAAAGATCTTTGTTTATTGATCGATTTCAAGTTTATGGATGGAATGGGCGTGTTGGTTTGCTTGTTTTATTCAAGCTATCGAGAAAGAAAGGTCAATAATATTCTTGTATTTGATTACTTGTTCAAATATATTTTCTTTGTTTTCTTCAGTTATGTGTTTAGATTTTCGTCATTATTATTTCGTCATTTCCTCGCATAATTCTTTATAATTTCTTATCCCATTCCCTTTATCTTTCTCTTTTCCATTTTGTTTCTCCCTATTGAAAAGGTTATAGGAAACAAACCATTAAGCGTGTCGTTCGATCAACGCTTAATTCCATGTACTCTTGTTCACGCTTTGGTAGAAACATTAAATTACACACTCTCTTGTCTATAATCTAACACACAAGCTCACGTAACAACAGGTGTCCGGTTTTTCCTCTTGATAATCAGAGATTGACGTGAAAGATGACAAAGCTATACAATTTACCTAGCTGTAAATAAAATTCGAGTCAAGTTGCACATATTTCGAACATATCTTTAAATTAAAAAAAAACTCATGATGATCGGGATTCCCATTTACTCTGGAATGAGATCATATATATACATAAAAAAAAAAAAAAAAAAAAAAAATAAAAAAAGGAGAAATATATCGATAAGAACGAGGAATTTTTTTTTTTTTTTTTTCAAAAGAGTGCGGTAAACCCTAGGAAAAAAAATATATATGTAGGGGGTAAAAAAAAAAAAGAAACAAATCAAATATAAGTCGTGAATGTTTTCATGGGAAAACTAGAATCGGAGTCAGAGTTCACTTTCTCTCTCTCTCTCTCTCTCTCCCCCCTTCCCACTCTTTCTCTTTTCGTAGTTTTTTGTTCTTTTCCTTGACGTAATCCAGATGAACGGTTAAATCGTTACGACGACGAGTCGGGCTCGTAGCATCGTAAAGATTACGATCGGAGCGTCATCGGCGCGAGAAGATGTACGTTTCCTCGTTGCTCTGATGAGAGCAAAAGAGTCGGGGCCTAATGAGAAGAAAAAGGGCCGCACAGTGGTGATTTACGAGACAACCTAAATTCAATAGCGGCACGACTTTCACGATCGCATCGTTCGCGCGCAAAGCGAACGCTTCAAACGTAATAGTAGTAGTAATAGTAGTAGTTGTATTAGTTGTAGTAGTAGTAGCTTGATTGATAAGCGATGCGCGTTACGAGATAACGCTACTAGATCGCGTTCGGTAAGTTTAAGTTTAATTTTTTGTAGGTTATTTTTTTCCTTTTTTTATTTTCTTTTTTTTTTTTTTTTACTTAAATCACTCACCCAATGCTGCGTCGTTACCACTTCGCCGTCCGCTGCCCCATCGAGAGTCTGTGAGAAATTAAGAAAAGTAAGAAAAACAAAAAAAAACTTTAATAAAGTGTATCTTCCTATATATTATTTTTTTACGCGATCGATCCCCCGGTCGTTCATTATTGTCATTCTTTTGCGAACGACATTTCAACTCTAACTGGACTTTGTCTCTTTTCTCATCTTCTCCCCCACCCCTCCCACCCCAACTTCTTTTTTTTCTTTTTTTTTTTTTTTTCAATTGCACGATTAACACGTTTGTTTGCACAGCTTGCCTCTGTTCGCACGATGGAAAAATAATTAACTAAGATAAGATTGTAATTTTATTTCATCGAAGTTTCTATTCCAATTGGTTCAATTCGTAATGGAAAATACAAAGAAACTTTAACAATAAAAAGTCTAAACGAAATCAAAGATATATTTCGCCCTTGCATCGCGAGATATTTTGATACTTTTTTTTTTTAATGTATATTTATATTTTTAAAAGATAATAATTTTCAAGGATAATCGATAATGGAAATAATACTCACGTCCTTCTTCCTCTTTACGGCAGCAGCACCTAAAAAATAAAACAGGAAGTTTCAATTATAATTGACAAAATGTATCATCCTTTATAATCATAAAATTGATGAAAATTTTTATCATATATGGTATTATACACACATACTAAATTTCGATTGAATTCTAAACGTTGATTCTTTGTTCGACGTTTACCAAGTTCATAGTGTTTATATCTTTCTCTTCTGATAGACACACACTCTATTCTCGTAGAGAGATTACTCTCTTGCTGTAACTACCTCGCAACTAGGCCATTACGCATTAATGATACAAAAAAAAATAACCAGAGCTTGTTCGGCGATAAGAGTAAGATAGAAAAAACGGGTCTATCTACATATTAAAATGGAGGTTAAAATTAATTAATCCAATAGAATAATAATACACATTGCTATAATGTTTCTTTTTTTTACTTTTTCCTTTTACGAGTTTTGAGAAATTTCTCTGTGAACACTTTCTCACATCTATTTAATAATACCGAAGTCGCATTTTTTCTTACCGTTTTTTTTCGAGTCAACACCATACGGTTTTATATTTTTTCGAACGAGTTACCTATGCATTTTTCTAACTATGTCCAGGGTGCTTGACTTTACTGATTTAATTCTTTAAATTGTAAATGATTTTATTTTAAATATTATTGATATATTGACTGTAATTCAAAGCTTCAAAATTTTTATATCTACAAACCTATTTTAAAATTATTCAATTTTCAATTGATATAGATTTGATTGCAGAAGAACATATTTTATCTTTCGAAAAATATAATTTTACTTAAATGATAAATAATTGGTATCACTAAAGTATTTGTATCTATGTAAGATATAATAAAAAAAAACAACATTTACTATTTTTGTAAATAGTAATTGGTTGTTATAATGCTTTTAAAAATATTGGGGCTAATCTTTTGTGAGACCATATTTTTTATCGTATAAATAAAATTATACTTCTCTTACAATAAAATATATATTAATTTACAAATTGAATAATCCTAAAATATGTATTCGCGTATTAAAAATTTAGAAATACTGTATTAAACAAAAATATTAATTGTTTTAAATTGACAGTAAGGGTAAGAATACTTCTAAGACTGACTGTACATATTTATAAACATTCATTTATCAAAATTGCATCAGACACCGTCATCGAGGTTTTTCTTTTTATTTTTATGAGTTGATCTTTAAAACTTTTTATAAGCTTATAAGAAAAAGCTAAAGTAATTTGATAACAAAATAGAATTACTCACCAACCGTGGGATTGGGTAACCGTGCACCATTCGTTCCTGTGGGGGCCGCCGGATTTGCAGTGGCGGGGGTGGGGGTTACAACTGAGGGAGGTACACCCCTACTTCCAAAGGGAAAGTATGGCGAGTCCGGGGGATAGGTGGCACCTTCGACGGCCCCACCGCCACCACCACCACCACCTCCACCACCAGGACCACCTCCCCCACCTCCCCCTGGCCCTCCGCCGGGACCCCCGACCGATGGACCGAACGCACCTCCGCCACCTCCACCACCGCCACCACCGCTCCCGTACGTCTGCAATCAAAGAAACAAAAAAATACCATTTTTAATGCTATCATATATAATAAACATTTTATACACAAATTTAATCATTTAACATAGATACGCTTTTTTATTCATTTCGAAATTATACATTGAGTCATAGGAGTATTCGTGCATCCCATCTCCTCACCCTTACTGTGAATTTACAATAATCAATATTTTCTCTTGCAATACAATATTTCTAAATTTTTATATAAAGAAACATATTTGAGACAATTTTTTCGAATTATTAAATTTATATAAAGTTTATCACTAATGAGTGCATTTTATTTAAATAGAAATAAAATTTAACATTACTGAGAAGAAAATTAGTCTTACAAGATATGCCAAATCGTCTCAAAAATATTATAGAATATAAAGTAGAGCCAACAAAATACTACTTACAAAAATAGTAATTGTATTTTTATTATATCTTACATATAGATACAAATACTCTTGTGATACCAATATTTTATCATTTAAGTAAAGCTATATTTTTCGAAAGATAAAATATGTTCTTCTGCAATCAAATTTATATCAATTGAAAATTGAATAATCTTAAAATAGGTTTGTGTACGTATACAAATTTTAAAGCTTTGTTACAAACTTTACAAGCAAATGTCAATAATTTGAAATTTACTGCAGAAGCGGATACGAATACTCCTGTGACTCTCACTGTATATTGCTTAAAAATTAATATCTAGCAAAATAATACGATCTTCAGTTTTATTAAAAAAATTTTTTCACAATTTAACATTAGAGATTTACCGATATTTATATATTTATTTCTAAAAACACGCATCAATTTAACGCGCGAACGAAATTACACTGTTTCGTTTAAAAATAACTCATTATACTGCAAATTTTGAAAACAGAGACAAGAACATAATTTATATTAAAATCTCTGAAATATCATATGATCATATAAATAAAAAATTGAATGAATATTTCATAAAGGATATAATTTAGAAATAATACAATATATGCAAACAAAATAAATATATAATGCGTTTTCTTTCAATGCATCAGATAGGTCTACAAATGATGAAGAAGTTCCAAAGGTGACTTTTAATAAATCATCCATCGAATCGATATTCCTTATCGTTTATACCTTAACGACCGTCGATTAGATATTAGTCAACGATTTTATAAAAATTAATAATAATAACGCCGAGAGAGAAAGTTATACTTAATTGATACAAACACCACCAACACTACCAACCAATCAACACTACCACTACCACCACTACCATAACCATTCCTTTTATGACTAAGAGGTGAGAAGTATGAATTTAGAAGCGATGCTATCACACAAGTAAACCGGCTTACGCTTCGCGATTAAATCATCTTGATAATTGTCACGAGCGTGTGATAGCAAGTGTTACGACTTAACTCAAAGCAAGTTCTTCGTGAAAGTATTTTAATGTATATAGGTATGGTA
Organism: Polistes canadensis; assembly: GCF_001313835.1. Taxonomy (NCBI): domain Eukaryota; kingdom Metazoa; phylum Arthropoda; class Insecta; order Hymenoptera; family Vespidae; genus Polistes; species Polistes canadensis. Next base: position 189,935 of record NW_014569766.1, on the reverse strand, counting down.
AACATCTTTGCGCGCGAACATTTCGATGAAATTGATTACGTAACAAGAGAATTATCTCGTACGACAGAGAGAATGAGAATGAGAGAATGAGAGAATGAGAGAAAGAGAGAGAGGTGAAAAAAAAAAGAATATTATGGCTTCACGTTTAAACGATCCTACTAAATGACGCAGAATTAACTCGCTCTGTGAGATTTCGGTCAAAGAAACACGCCTCTCTTGCCAAGAAACAAGGTATAAATAAACTATGCAAGAACATCTTGTATAAATTTAATATTTGCGACAGGAAAGGCCGATCTAATGAGATATACATACATATAGTTTGGCTTATGATAATCATCGAAATGATTTTTCTCGATTGAAAGAACGAAGAGATTTATTTAGTCGGAATAAGCATTCTTCTTTATTTTCCAAAAAAAAGAAAAAACGAAATTATATACATATACATATATATATATATATATATGTTTGTTAGAAGCTAAAAATATATGCAAAAATATTCCTCCTTTATTGTCACTCACCTCTCAGAA